>NW_018164549.1:2449470-2479014 GCF_001263595.1 Phalaenopsis equestris | reverse complement strand
TGGTTGTGTTTACTTGGGCGTTAAATCTAGCCTTTATACTAAGGGTCGGTCGACCCCCTTGATCCAACTAGTTGAATTGTTTCAACAAGTGCTCGATTCAGCCCCTCCCTAGGCTCGCATTAATCTCTCAAAGTTGAGGGAGCTTTGACTTCATTCGTCGAAGCTTATGACTTTCTGTTGCCAGTGATGGAGCTGTTGTACCCTTCTAGAACTGAAAAGTCTTTGACTGCAGTCCGAGAAACATCTAGATCTCACTGTTGATTGCACCATCCCCCAAAACACCTGAGAATTTTTCATACTTGCCAGCATACATACATATCGATCCACCCTTATGGGGGTCCATTACTCAGCTGAGTTGAGTCTGTGTGTCATGTGTATGTTGTTGAATCCTTCCAAAGTAATCCAAGGTTGGCTCAACATGCTATGGAGTGAAGGTAACCTAAGCCTCCCCAAATGGCGATGGCCATGGTGGTGAGGTGTCGATCAAGATGCCCATAAATGCTCTCTGTTATGATTCTCCTATTTGAAATCGACGTCTTAGTCATATCATATTTTGTCATTATCAGGAATGGTCTTACCAATGTTGCTTTTCTGGTAAGGACACTTGTGATCTCGAGCTCTACTGAAGGAAAAATGATGATGTGCTTCCCCTCCTTGACGAAGGAGTAGGTGTTTCTAAATTTATCATGTTCAATTCTATGGTCAAATTAATACGGTCTCCCCAAAAAAGGTGGCAGACATCCATGGGCGCCACGTTGCACCGCAACTAATCTTGTAGCTGATTTCCAATCAAAAACTCTACTACACACCTCTAATCAATGTTGATCTTGTTCTCTTTCTTCAACCACATAAGAAAATATGATTGGGATTGTCTTTAAATCATGAGGCTCAATTTCTTCAGCATTTGCATAAACACCACTTTCTTGTTGCTCCCTCCATTGATGATGACACCATATACCTTTCCATTCACAATGCAGCTGGTGTAGAATATGTTGTGGCAAAGTCATAGTGGATCCCTTGTATCCTCTATCTGTAGGACTCGTCAAAACATGAGTATCTCGCCTTATCCAGTGAAAGATGTAATATGTCATTCTATTAAGGCATATCTGTGTAGATTGTCTTGTTTTAACAAATTTACATACTTTGCTTAAATTCAAACATAAAATTGTTGATTTTATTTATTAAGTAGGGTATTTATATACTCAATAAATCATTAGAAAATTTCTTTCATACCTTAGACTTAAAGTAAGTTGGAATGTTGGTCATATGAATGGCAGAAACCTAATGATTAAATTGAAAAAAGAAGAAGATTATTCTTTCCTTTTCTTAAGAAAGGTTTTGTTTGTAGGAAAAATAAGAAGATTATCTGCCTCCTTATTGTACCAAGTGCAAGATGTTTGGATACACTATTAAATACTACTTTATTGCTCATCTGAGTTAAGACAACCAAAAGGAACGCAAGTCATTGCTGTCAATTATAATCAGATACAAGATGTTGAACCTGGTGCGATCTTGAATGCAGGGGGTCTGGTGGAGAAATTGATGGATGCTAATGAGAGTATGGGTACAATGACAGTGGAAACTCTTGCAAGTTTTCCTAAATTTGTTACGAATAATCAAGAGAATGCTGATGAAATTGAGTCCTTGTTAGGAGACAAAGATTGTTGATCGATCAATTCATAAGGAGGGTACCTCATTTCCTTAAATTGATGTAGTGGATGACAACATGCACCCTACCTTGGTGGCTATGACATTACCATCTCAGAACAAGACTATACCTAGGAAGTATATTTTGACAACTTTGAATTTCAGAACAGTTAAGCATCATGCACCTCTTTATAGTTGGAATACAGAGGGAAGGATACTTCTTTAGCACATGGTGGTTGCTCTGATATTTCTTGCCCCTCATTTAGATTATGTGAAGGATTTGGTGGAACTAAACTTGACCAACCTTATTATGAATGCTCTGCCGAAGAGGAAGAAATATTTTTAGAAACTGATGTAATTGAAAGTGCTACTGATCATGAGGGTTAACGCAAGCTAGAACCACACTTAAAGAAGAATGGACTAACCAAAAATTCAGAAAGGGGAGAATAAAGGGTTCTAGAGAGCTTAAACTTCTTAATCCAATTAAAAAGATATTGCTGAACACAATCACTATCAAGCACCAAGTTAGGTTCACTTATTCTCCTTCTAGAGTTATTAGAGGGTATAAAAACTTTTTTTCAATGTTGTTTTAAGTTCCTCATTTGGAACATTAGGGGCATAACTAAATCTGATGCCTCTATTAGACTTAAGAACTTAATCAGCGTACACAAGTTACCTTTTTCTGCTACTTTGGAGCCTTTGGTGGTTGGGGACAATAATGATAAATACATGGGGAGGTTAGGTAAGTTCCAAGCCTTCACAAATACTAACAACAAAATTTGGCTACTTTTTATTTTTATATCATCACTCTTCTCCATTTCTCAGTGTTGATTCATAAAATTAAACTTCTTCTTCATAGTTATGATCTAAGGCTTGATGGTGTTCATTCTTTTATTTTCTTCTTCTTGTGGATGGGTTTGTCTATCTTCTAAATTGATTAATGATTAGTTCCATTTGCGCTCACTTGAGCAACCTATAACCCCGATTAAAAATGGGTTGGTGGTTTATTTTTTCTTTTTACATTGAAAATTCTAGCAAATGGTATTACCATTTAATGTTCTTTGATTATAATAGTTTCAAATGTCTAGCACATTTCCTTTTCCTTGTTTCCTAAATCCATTACACTCAAATATACTTTTGCAAGGAAGTCCTTGAACCTTCTAGTATTGGGTTTAGTATATTTATGTGTAATTCTTGATAGATTAAGATGTTAATAATTTCAATTTAGTAAGATTCTTAGATCAAATTTGAAGCTCAATAATCTATGTTCTTTGTCGAATTCAAATTAAGAAAAATTCTATAATACTTGTGAAGAGACGAAAATTGTTGGAGTTTTTTTAGTTGAAATGTTTGGTATCCAAAATTTTTATGATTTTATGCTTGGAGGATTTAGATGCATACCAATGTCTTTTGTGTTTACATACGTAACACTAAATTTTTAGGAGGTTTACATACATACATTCAGTGCTTTCGTATTTACATACACACCACTTTACTCCATAAAATATATGCATTCAAATGGTTTAATACTTATGTATTTGAATGTGTAACACATTATTCTATTAAAGCATATTTGTGTAGATTGTCTTGTTTTAACATATTTATATACTTTGCTTAAATTCAAACATAAGTTTGCTGATTTTATTTATTAAATATTGTATTTATACTTAACAAATCATTATAAATTTTCTTTCAGTCCTTAGACTTAAAGTAATTCAGAATGTTGGTCATATGAATGGTAAACACCCGATGATTAAATTGGAAAAAGAAAAAGTTTTTCTTTCCTTTTCTCGAGTAAGTTTTTGTTTGTTGGAAAAGGAAGAAGATTATCTGCCTCATTATTGTACTAAGTGAAAGATGTTTGAACATACTATTAAATATTGTTTTATTGCTAATCCTGCGTTAAGACAACCAAAAGGAATGCAGGTCATTACTGTCAGGTGTAATCAGACATCGGCTGTTGAACTTGGTCTGATCTTGAATGCTGGGGGACTGGTGGAGGAATTGATGGATGCTAATGAGTCTGCGGGTACTATGACAGTGGCAACTCTTGCAAGTGTACCTAAAGTTGTTATGGATAATCAAGAGAATGCTGATGGAATTGAGCCCTTGGTCAGGGACAAAGATTGTTTGATCAATCAGAGCATAAGGAGGGTACCTCATTTCCTCATGTTAATGAGGTGGATGAAAATATACACCCTACCATGGTGGTTATGGCAGGACCATCTCATATTAAGATTGTGCTTAGGAAATATATTCTGACAACTTTGAATTTTAGAACAGCTAAGCATCATGCACCTCTCTACATTTTGAAGATGAAGGGAAGGATACTTCTTGAGCACTTGGTGGTTACTCTGATATTTATGGCCCTTTATTTAGATTATGAGAAGGAGTTGGTGAAACTGAACTTGACCAACCTTACTGTGAAGACTCTACCGAAGAGGAAGAATCTATTTAGAAACTGATGTAATTGAAAGGGCTACTGATCATGAGCGTTAACACGTGCTAGAACTGCACTTGAATAAGAATGGACTAACCAAAAATCAATAAAGGGGATAATTAAGTGTTCTAGAGAGTTTAGACTTCTTAATCAAATTATAGAGATATTGTTGAGCACAGGCAATATGAAACACCAAGTTAGGTCCACTGATTCTCCCTCTAGAATTATTAAAGGGTAAAAAAACATTTTTTAATGATGTTTAAGTTCCTTATTTGGAACATTAGCGGCATAGCTAAATCTGATGCCTTTTTAAGACTTAAAAACTTAATCAGAGTACACATGTTACCTTTTTTTTGCTACTTTGGACCCTTTGGTGGCTAAGCACAATAATGATAGATACATGAGAAGGTTAGGTAAGTTCCAAGCCATGAGAAATACTAACAACAAAATTTGGCTACTTGCAGAAGCTTTGTTAAAGTGAATGTTTTACAGGCAAATGAATTTTTTCTATTGGCCAAAATTTGTTGCAATGGTATCATTTTCTTGCTTATTGTTGTATATGTTGGTTGTTATAAAGACTCTAGAAGAGCATTATGTGAATCTATGAAATCTTTTTGTGGAGAATGTTGACCTCACTTTTGGTGGGGTCTTCTTCTTTTTTATATCCCTTTAGAGTCCAGGATCTTAGCCTTAAGTATTCCTTAAAGACTATCATAGCATATTTGTGGATGGACGACTCCCAAAAGTAGAACCTAAACTGAATCTTCATTATCTTTGGTTCAAAATATACTTGATTTTAATTCTTAACATTTTAATGTTGAATCAATTAAAATTGAGTTAAGAAAATTAAGGTTGAGTGCTCCAATAGGTTTTTATAACATGCATTTAGATAACTCAGTGAGCTTTGAAACTTGACTTTATGTCTTAAGTGTCTTATAATCTTATGACACCCGCTCAATCAGACTTAAAATTTCCTCTTAGTTCATGCCTTTGGTTCAATACCAACTCAAATATATTTGGAGTTCATCTCAAATTATGATTGAATTTAAATTTAAAATAAAATGAAATAAATTAATTAATAAAAATAAAAATTGGGTTAAGTTTGGAATTAAACACATAATTTGAAATTAAGAAATTTTAAATTCAAACATAGATAAATGATGAAAAAAAACCTAAACTTCAAAATCAAATCATATAATCCCAACTAAACACAAATAAAACAAGTTCTTTAATATATTTGGAATTGAATACAAAAAAAAAGTTTTTAAAAATTTCATTAAATCCATAGTTAAAAATTTTGAAATTTTTAATTAATGTAAATGAATGTTTAAATATAAAATTAAAATAATAAACAAAATCAACTTGAAATATTATTAGAAACTGATGTAATTGAAAGGGCTACTGATCATGAGTGTTAACACGTGCTAGAACTGCACTTGAATAAGAATGGACTAACCAAAAATCAATAAAGGGGATAATTAAGTGTTCTAGAGAGTTTAGACTTCTTAGTCCAATTATAGAGATATTGTTGAACACATGCAATATCAAACACCAAGTCAGGTCCACTGATTCTCCCTCTAGAGTTATTAAAGGGTAAAAAAACATTTTTCAACGATGTTTAAGTTCCTTATTTGGAACATTAGCGGCATAGCTAAATCTGATGCCTCTATAAGACTTAAGAACTTAATCAGAGTACACATGTTACCTTTTTTTTGCTACTTTGGACCCTTTGGTGGCTAAGCACAATAATGATAGATACATGAGAAGGTTAGGTAAGTTCCCAGCCATGAGAAATACTAAAAACAAAATTTGGCTACTTCCAGAAGCTTTGTTAAAGTGAATGGTTTACAGGCAAATGAATTTTTTCTATTGGCCAAAATTTTTTGCAATGGCATCATTTTCTTGCTTACTGTTGTATATGTTGGTTGTTATAAAGACTCTAGAAGAGCATTATGTGAATCTATGAAATCTTTTTGTGGAGAATGTTGACCTCACTTTTGGTGGGGTCTTCTTCTTTTTTATATCCCTTTAGAGTCCAGGATCTTAGCCTTAAGTATTCCTTAAAGACTATCATAGCATATTTGTGGATGGACGACTCCCAAAAGTAGAACCTAAACTGAATCTTCATTATCTTTGGTTCAAAATATACTTGATTTTAATTCTTAACATTTTAATGTTGAATCAATTGAAATTGAGTTAAAAAAATTAAGGTTGAGTGCTCCTATAGGTTTTTATAACATGCATTTAGATAACTCAGTGAGCTTTGAAACTTGACTTTATGTCTTAAGTGTCTTATAATCTTATGACACCCGCTCAATCAGACTTAAAATTTCCTCTTAGTTCATGCCTTTGGTTCAATACCAACTCAAATATATTTGGAGTTCATCTCAAATTATGATTGAATTTAAATTTAAAATAAAATGAAATAAATTAATTAATAAAAATAAAAATTGGGTTAAGTTTGGAATTAAACACATAATTTGAAATTAAGAAATTTTAAATTCAAACATAGATAAATGATGAAAAAAAACCTAAACTTCAAAATCAAATCATATAATCCCAACTAAACACAAATAAAACAAGTTCTTTAATATATTTGGAATTGAATACAAAAAAAAAGTTTTTAAAAATTTCATTAAATCCATAGTTAAAAATTTTGAAATTTTTAATTAATGTAAATGAATGTTTAAATATAAAATTAAAATAATAAACAAAATCAACTTGAAATATTATTAGAAACTGATGTAATTGAAATGGCTACTGATCAAGAGCGTTAACACGTGCTAGAACTGCACTTGAATAAGAATGGACTAACCAAAAATCAATAAAGGGGATAATTAAGTGTTCTAGAGAGTTTAGACTTCTTAATCCAATTATAGAGATATTGTTGAACACAGGCAATATGAAACACCAAGTTAGGTCCATTGATTCTCCCTCTAGAGTTATTAAAGGGTAAAAAAACATTTTTCAACGATGTTTAAGTTCCTTATTTGGAACATTAGCGGCATAGCTAAATCTGATGCCTCTATAAGACTTAAAAGCTTAATCAGAGTACACATGTTACCTTTTTTTTGCTACTTTGGACCCTTTGGTGGCTAAGCACAATAATGATAGATACATGAGAAGGTTAGGTAAGTTCCCAGCCATGAGAAATACTAAAAACAAAATTTGGCTACTTCCAGAAGCTTTGTTAAAGTGAATGGTTTACAGGCAAATGAATTTTTTCTATTGGCCAAAATTTTTTGCAATGGCATCATTTTCTTGCTTACTGTTGTATATGTTGGTTGTTATAAAGACTCTAGAAGAGCATTACGTGAATCTATGAAATCTTTTTGTGGAGAATGTTGACCTCACTTTTGGTGAGGTCTTCTTTTTTATATCCCTTTAGAGTCCAGGATCTTAGCCTTAAGTATTCCTTAAAGACTATCATAGCATATTTGTGGATGGACGACTCCCAAAAGTAGAACCTAAACTGAATCTTCATTATCTTTGGTTCAAAATATACTTGATTTTAATTCTTAACATTTTAATGTTGAATCAATTAAAATTGAGTTAAGAAAATTAAGGTTGAGTGCTCCAATAGGTTTTTATAACATGCATTTAGATAACTCAGTGAGCTTTGAAACTTGACTTTATGTCTTAAATGCCTTATAATCTTATGACACCCGCTCAATCAGGCTTAAAATTTCCTCTTAGTTCACGCCTTTGGTTCAATACCAACTCAAATATATTTGGAGTTCATCTCAAATTATGATTGAATTTAAATTTAAAATAAAATGAAATAAATTAATTAATCAAAATAAAAATTGGGTTAAGTTTGGAATTAAACACATAATTTGAAATTAAGAAATTTTAAATTCAAACATAGATAAATGATAAAAAAAAACCTAAACTTCAAAATCAAATCATATAATCCGAACTAAACACAAATAAAATAAGTTCTTTAATATATTTGAAATTGAATACAAAAAAAAAAGTTTTTAAAAATTTCATTAAATCCATAGTTAAAAATTTTGAAATTTTTAATTAATGTAAATGAATGTTTAAATATAAAATTAAAATAATAAACAAAATCAACTTGAAATATTATTAATTCAAATTCTAAATCAACTTGAATTAAAAAAACATAAATCAATCAATATAAAGTTAAAATAAAATTGAAACAAATATAATAACAATAATAATAAAATTAAAAGATAATATAAAATATTTTATTTCAAATTCAAACTTAATAAAACACACACACACAGATATATATATATATATATATAATTAAAAGAGAGAGTTACTAGGAAATTTAAATTTAAATATTTAGTACAAATTATAAAAAAAAGCAAATAATAATAAAAAAAATGATAAAATCTAATAAGTAATAATATAATAGTCCGATCTCATCAAAATAAAATATAATGATGAAAATAAATATTTTCACCTCAGTAACACATAAACAACACATCAAATTTGACTTGTTGAACTGATAACATCTTATCGGCTAGAGACTCGCCATGTCATCCGACCAACCTTACACCAACAACTTAGGGTTCATTTGGGGCAGCTTATAAATGCGGTCAATATTTTAAAAATAACATCATACTGTCTAATTATCGTATAATTTGTGCGTTTTTCTGGCTTATCCAAAATTTTTTATTTTTTTGTTTGTTTTGTTTTATTTCGTGAAACAGGGAGCCCACATGGGAAAAATTAATTCATATGGACGGCATAGGTCATCCGATCTCCATCTTTGTATTTTGGTGGACCTAAATTAAAAAAAAAATTAATAAAAAAAATCGATGGAAGCTATTAGCGATCGGACGGGCAATTGATTTCTGCGTACCCGGGACAGCGTTTCGTTCGCATTAATATACTCCCATGCCCTTTGTGCCCTCGTTCGCATCTCCCTCCCCTTCTTCGCATCTCCCGTGGCCTGGCCGCTCCTCCCTCTTCCTCGGCAATCTCTCTTGGAAGGTAACAACTTCGACATTTCCTTCTTCTTTTTCGGGTCTGTTGTGTTCGGATATTTTCTTATTTTTTTGCTTTTGAACTGCAAATCGCAGTTTTCTTCTTCGCCAAAGAGAACAGTTCTTCATCATCGCAACTACCTCCATGGATATAGCAGAATCTTGCCGAATAAAATATTGGCTATAAATTTCCATACGATTTCAACCGAATGCCCTAATTCTTTAATTTTCTGATTTCTATCTTGGGTCGTCCCTCTTCCTCCAAGCACCAGAAGAGTTCTCCTCTCTTCCTCCTTCATCGATTCGCAAATATTTTCATCATTTTTGCACGATCTTTTATTTCCATCTGATCAAACCGCAAGGATCTCTTTCTTCTTCCTTTGATCAAATCGCAAGAAACTTCAACAGGTAATTTCAAACTTGTCTTCCATTCGCATGTAATGTTTCTTGTTTTTTGATATTTTCTAATGAGTGGAGTGTATGCTATAAGTAAAAATCACATCCTATTTCCTACGACTCCTTTATTTTTTAATTCATCACTCTCTCCATCTCTCAGTGATTTTCGTGAAATCCAACCAACTTCTTCTTCATAGTTTTAATCTAGGGCTTGATGGTGTTCATTATTTTCTTTTCTGTCTTCTCGTGGGTGTGTTTGTCTATCTTCTGAATTGATTAATGATTAGCTCCATTTGTGCTCACTTGAGCAACCAATAACCTCGATTAGAAATGGGTAGATTGTTTATTTTTTATCTATACATATAATTGTAGCAAATGGCAATACCATTTAATGTTCTTTGATTGTAACAGTTTCAAATGTCTAGCACATTTTCTTTTCCTTGTTTTTTAAATCCATTGGTCTCAAAGATACTTTTGCGAGGATATCCTTGAACCTTTCAGTATTGGGTTTGCTGAATTTCTTGTATAATTCTTGATTGATTAAGATGCTAATAATTCTAATTTAGTAAGGTTTTTAGATCAAATTTGAAGCTCAATGACCCGTGTCCTTTCTCGAATTGAGATTAAGAAAGTTTCTTCATACTTGTGAAGAGACAAAATTTGTTGGAGTTTTTTTAGTTGAACTATTTGCTATCCAAAATTTTTATGATTTTATGCTTGGAGGTTTTAGATGCATACCAACGTTTCTTATGTGTTTACTTATGTAACACTAATTTTTTAGGACGTTTACATACATACCATTCAATGCTTTCGTATTTACATACATACCACTTTATTCCATAAAATATATGCATTCAAATGGTTTGATACTTATGTATTCAAATGTGTAATATGTCATTCTATTAAACAATATCTGTGTAGATTGTCGTGTTTTAACATATTTACTTTGCTTAAATTCAAACATAAACTTGCTGATTTTATTTATTAACTAGTGTATTGATATACTTGAACACTTAATTTTTAGTATAAACTTACAAATTTAATAGAATTCAATGTTACCTTAATAGAACTTAAATTTTGAATGAAATTTAAATTATTTTGTTTGTCATAATCTTATTCTTATTGATAACTACCTACCATGTAATGTATATTTAAGTTTTTAAATGTCTTTTAATTCTTTACCATTTCATTTAGGGGTTGGCTGTTTGCCACCAAATACGACACTGTGTTTTTTGGCTGATGATGAAATTTATATTTGCAATGGAGAAAGGTAGTTTTAAATAACAACGACCTGCTTGTAACCACTAGTTATGCTGATATAGGAGTTTGTCTTCCATATAGATTTGAGCTGCACCTTTCGATGTGAAATTTATATAAAAATTATGTTAAATTGATTCTAAATGTTTTCTTACCTCAATTTTCTCTATTTCACTGAATTATATAGGTGTTTGTCTGATACTGAAGAGAAAGAATGGCTGCGCACAATATTGCTCATGCTACTCTTAAGGGCCCCAGTGTTGTCAAGGAGATATGCATTGGGATCACTCTAGGCCTTTTTGCAGGTGGGCTGTGGAAGATGCATCACTGGAATGAGCAGCGAAAAACTAGAGCCTTTTATGACATGCTCGACAAGGGTGAGATCAGCGTCGTCGTTCCAGAAGAATAAAATGCATTGTCATATTACTTATTCAGAGCTTATTTGATTCTGGTCAGAAAATGACTAAAAATATTGTGTGTTTGTTAAAGTAAAAGTTAAGTTTTGAGTGATAAAATATGCAATAAATTTCAACTTCTAGTACTGTGTTTATGTATTTAATATGTACTGTGTTTTGCATTTAGCAGTTTCTAAAATTTGTGCAAATGCTTTCATAAATTCATGTTTACGTCTCTGCTGACGTGATGCGGGAATAAATTTGTTATAAATTTTTGTTTTTAGAAGCCTGGTTAAGACATGCCATTTTTTCAAGTTAAGTTATGTTAATTATGAGCATTGTGAAGAGCTTAGGCTATAAATTTAGGGTTTGCATTCTTGAACCCACTTTTGAAAGTGAAATACTGATAGCAGTAGCAAAACGAGTTGACCCTTAGTGCCTCGGCATGCATATCAGGGGGAAGGATCAACCAGACTTTTTGGTTCAGTTGGCAGCTAAATAAGTCAATCGTGTGCTCCTGTTTCTTTTGGCTTTTCATGCAGTTTGGTTCCTAATTATTAGGTTTCTTTAGGGTATTTTTATAATTTTTTTTATATTAGATTGAGCTGCATTGAAGCATACAGTATATTTGGAAGTTGCTTTGTGGAGAATGTGGACGGATTAAAACAAGGGAATTCTATGGTTTACTTTCACAACCATGGCCTACTCGAAGGGCATCTGATGGGTTTATACATTAGTTTTTTAGTTGATGCATTATCGCACTTGTAATAAATTTTCATTATTATTTATTTCACCAGTATTTCATAATCTTTTCAATTTTTATGAATTAGCAAGAAATTATCATATCTTAACACAATTTAAACTCGGTTGGAAAAAAACTGAAGTTTGCATGCTGCCTCCGCCATGGTCATGGAGTTTCATGATTTATATTATTATTATTATTATTATTATTTTGTAAAATTTAATGCCTTGGGGCGTTTTTATGCATTTCTCTTATGTAATAGGCTCTTTTATTTTTTTTTGCAATTTATGTATGCTCAAGGTCATGTTTGTGATTTTTAAAAATAACAAAGGATATATTAATACTTGCTAAAGCCTAAATTGTCCTTTGATATATCTGTATGTTCGTAATTTTGGGATTATTATGCCCAGTTAAGGTTAATGGCTAAAGTGGCATTGGTTCCTTAGTCATATGCTTTGATTTATACATATGACTTTTGTCTAATTAGTTTGATGTTGGCATGTAGCTCGCTTTGCTGCGTATTGTAATTATTTTAGACAATTTCAACTGGAGACACGCTATGTTTTGATTCAACTGTCTTGAGAATCTTTTGGCGATGCTATCTACAGTGCATTGTGGTTTCTTGGTTTTGTGCTGTGTTATCATTAAATGAATGGTTGTTTTGGTGAAATTGTTGTTCGGTTTGTTTTTCATATAATTTCTATAGATTAATTTATTTGGTAACTGTGAAATAAAGTGAATTGGTTAAATGAAAAAAAATGACCTAATCTGTTTTTAATAAATAACTTCAATTATTTATCTTAAAAATGTTTAAGGAAACTAAAAATTAATGATTATGTATTCATGAATAAAATAAATAGGTAGATCAGTAATAAGTTTATAGAATGATTTATGCAGTAATATGAAGGAATTATTTGTAAATGACATTTATCCTTCAGAAGCATATAGATAGGGGCACTTCTCTTAAAAATTTTGATTTTATAAAATTATTTTTATAAAACTTGCTTGCTTAGCCTTTTCTTTTTTAATTCAGTTTTCTTACAACCATACTTTTTCCGCAAACATATAATTTAATTTTTGTCGAACACTTGAAAATTGATCGAGGATTAATTTGTTTTAGTATCATCACCTAGTTGACACTTTGCCAACATATTGAAACCGCCTGCATGTCGTTGCCATGTGGTTGACGATTCAAGTAATTTGACATTGCTAACATGATGAGTTTAGTTTTGTATTGATGCGTGTCTTATTTGTGTGCCTGGGTTGAGTCGAGCTCAAGTCAATTTAACATATCAAATCAATTTCTTGATTTTTTCCAACTGTCTGTTGGTTTAAAAAGTTGATAAGTTTTGATGGATTCAAATAATTGTATAGTTGTGTCTAAAGCGGTGCTTGGATTTCATGTGGGAAGCAAGACTTAACCACATATCATTGTTGACCTCTTAACTGGTTAGGGATTTGTATCTTCGTCGAATTGAGCAATCTTTGGCTATATGCAATCAATTTATGCAGTTCCATGTCGTGGGGCTATTATATGATGACTTATGGAAAGGCTTGCTATGTAACAATAGAGGTTATAGGGGGTTTGAGATACTTCAATAAATATTAGTGTTCAGTTATCGAGACAACAGAGCTCATCTCAGCTCTATTTATTGTTATCCTATCAGATTTTTTTCTGGTATCTAATGGTGTCACCCCCCCAGATGGCCTTCATGAGTGCATGAGAAAAATTTTTAGGAGATCTTAATAATCTT
Organism: Phalaenopsis equestris; assembly: GCF_001263595.1. Taxonomy (NCBI): domain Eukaryota; kingdom Viridiplantae; phylum Streptophyta; class Magnoliopsida; order Asparagales; family Orchidaceae; genus Phalaenopsis; species Phalaenopsis equestris. The sequence goes on along the minus strand of NW_018164549.1, from coordinate 2,465,425 downwards.
ATATAGCAACGTAGGATTCATGGTTAAAGTTTTAATGCCGTTGTCACCAGCGATGCTATCAGAGTTCAGGTGTTGGCAGAGTGCATGTTGGATGAGAGTTGTATGATGTTGAATCTTCCCAAGTAGGTAAAAACGCCATTCTGTGTTGCTTATTATTTATCATTACTGCTTCTGAAGGAGCTGATGATCCGTGGCATCTTGAAATCTTATACTAGTGTGTGTTGTCTTGGGTTGGCCTGGGACAATCCTTGAACCCCCTATTTTATATCTATTTATAAATTAACTCGATTGAGTTTATGTTCTTTGAGAAAACATGAAAGATTGCACAAAATTTATGGGATAGTGGAGAAATTTAATTTCTATAGCTCGACTTGAAGCCAGCCAATTAGATTCTGCATACCCCTTAGGCATTTGATAGCAATTGCCTCATGCTGCGGTTCATAACTTCATGATTTTGGATCATATTTTGTATATGTTTGATGATGTAATCTGAGGGACCTCTTTATATATGATTTTTTTCATTATATATTGAATGTTTTATGTTCTTCAATATTACAAGCTCAACTAGTCTGTAAAAATGCCAGTGCTTTAATTTTCATTATTGGTAAAATTTTAAACTTTTTATCTTACAATAAGCAGTTCATTACAAAGTAATTTTGATGCCTTTTGTTTAATTTTTAATTTAATTTATGAAAAAAAATCATTCCCTTAGGAGCCCATAAAAGCTACATTGATTTTCTTTTTTTTTTCAATTAAGATTTTTCTTGTAGGATTGTCTCAATTTTTACTGGGTTAAAAGAACTTTCTTATGAATCATAATGTATTGAATGTTTCTGTCAACTAGAGGGTATAAATGTAATTTTTCTTGACAATTTCTGTCTTAACAGAGGGCATACATGTTATTTTTCTGTTAACAGGTGCTTTCATAAAAAAATTAAAAGCTGCTCAGAATGTTAATTTATATTAGTGGTCTTTGGATGTAGGTGTTTGAATGAGCCAAATCTATGTGAGCTCAATGCTCGTTGGCATTCAGTTCTTTTGAATTTATTTAGTTATTGTCAAAATAAGTTTGTGTTTGAAATTGTGCATGAATAGTATGTTTGTTTTTAACTTGATTCAAATTTGTTTGTTTGTTTTAGGAATTTAGTTCGAATGATGTAAAAATAACATAAATGATTAATATACAAAGCTATAATAAATATTGATTATTTAATTATTTTAAACCAAAAGAATTCAAACACAATTGAATAAAGGTTTGCTTAATGAATGAATTGAACACGTGCTACTTAACAAGATGAGCGAACACGTGCTAAATAGGCATCACGAATAATGAAGTTTTTTCTCAGCCTTATCTAGCTTCCTCTTGCAAATTAAAAAGGGCCTTTATTTTCCGGTCGCTTGATATTTTAAATGGGCCCAAAAAGGTCTTGAAACGAAAACTGGTAACTAAACTATTTTATGATTGAAAAACTCTTCTATGTAAAAGGAGAGGGACCCTATTTTGTTTTAGGTGTTGGCTGATTGCCACCAAATATGACCTGACATATTTTGGCTTATGATAACATTTAGATTTGCAATATGGAACAGTAGTTTTAAATAACGACCACCTTTTGGTCCTTGCCACGTGCTTCAGCGAGCAAGCACCTCAGAACCTATGCCCGTACCTTATTCCGATACAGACTCGATCCTAAAGACTCTGGGTAAAATACATAGAAAATTCCAAAAAAAACTCGACCTCCAGAAGAGTTAGCACCGGTTATGTTCATGCAACACTGAATGAGTCATGCTTGGCACGATGAGAGCGTTAGCATCACCTATAGAAAGCGTTAGTTTTTAAATCATTATTTGCTCATCTCTTTTTGTTTATTTTTAGGCATGACTCCTGCAAGAAAACCTCCTCTAATATACTAGTGCGTAGTAAACACACAAAGTAGCAAGCAAAGATGCTTAGTTAGGGCCCAAAACAATAGAGAATATAACCAGTGCATCAAAAAGACTATCTAAGCATCCTAGTTCTAGTCTAGACCACCGTCCACTACATAGTGTCCTAGTCACACCATCTAAGTGCATGTGCAGTGCAAGGTAAAATCTATTATATGACTTTGAAGGGGTTGTCGATATAGACCCCATCCTAAAGTTCCAATGAATCTAATGAATGTCACTCAAGGAAAGTCTTAAAAGAGTTGGCCTCACAGATGACCTAGCTTTGCTAGTTGCATAGTTTTAAAATAGTGTGAATATCATAACTAGAATAAGTATAATAATTTTTTTTATTTTTAAAATTAAGATCATTAAATGTAGGTCCGTAACATGCTAGGTGACATATACTAAAGCCCTTGGAACATTAGCATAGTCATATGTATGTTGGTCTCGATGAAATAACTCACATTGCTCATCGAGATTTACTCGGCAAGCAATGCTTATTAACACGTCGTGACCAACAGTGGGTCACTCACCTAATGAGTCTAATTGCTTATCAAGACACGAAGACAAAGCACATGCAATCATGTAGCAAGGATTCAACATATCATGGCAGTTCAATCAGTGCACAAACGACCACGATGGACATCGAAAGGTGATTTAAACATCACGCAAAATGCAAATGACAAACTTGTGACAAATCCAAAGTGACATTCAAGTGTGCACACATTGTGCGCTCAACGGGTTCAGTGGCTTAAAAGCGGGACCCGAGTTGAGCACACAAAATGAAATGCTTACGACATTCAAGTGGGATGCCATAAGAAGTGATGCGATGTGTTCTCTATTTAGGAGAATTCCACATAGGCGGTCTAGCCTTGCTAGCCATCATAGTGAGGCAGCATAATCTCTGCTTAGGAGAATTGTGCACCAGTGCTAGCCACCGCTCACCAAAGATATACAAATATCGAGCCACACACATATGGTGGCATACGTGTGCGGCGATACCGTAAGTGTCGGTGCTCGAGGAGACACCACGTGCAAGCAAATGACAAAGGGTAAAATTTGATTTTTCATGCAATAGTATTTAACATGTCACATATCATCTGAAAAATAGATTTTTGTTGTGCACACAAGTACAAATTCAAGCAACTGACATGGCATACAAGAGATGCAAATGAAGGTGCAAGAAATGCAACATGCAATTAAATAGAGGATCGAACCTTGGTGACCGATCGTACAAAAGTGTTTGGTTAATTGGACCTTGGTGGATGAGTGAACCAAATTGATCGAGTCTTGGCGGCCAATCAAATCAATGTGTTTGGTTGTTCAGAGCTTGGTGGTTGTTGATTAGGCCTTTGGTGGTCGATTGAACCAAAATGATTGGTTTTGTTTATCAGGTCTTTGTGACCGATCAAATCAAAGTGATTGGTTTTGTTGATCGGGCCTTAGTGATCGATTAAACCAAAGTGATTGGATTTACCAAATTGATTGGTTTTGCTGATCGGTCCTTGGTGGTCGATCAAACCAAATTGATTGGTTCTGTTGATCGGGCCTTGGGGATCGATCAAACCAAAATGTTTGGTTGATCGAATCCTAGTGACTGATCAAACTCATTTGATTAGTCGGTCGACACTTGGTGGCTATTTTAACTGAAGTGTTTGGTTGATTGGACCTTAGTGGCTAATCAAACCCATTTGATTGGTTGATTGAGCCTTGGTGGCCGATCGAATTGAATTAGTCATACAATTGATGTGACATGTGCAGAGTGCTTGATGTGATGTGTCATGCAAGACATGCAAGCAATGAGATTGAATGCATTTGATATACGTCCTAGCATTCTCACATTGGATCCTAAGCTTTGATTTATGGATGTGTATGCTCACCTCATTTTTTGTGAGCATCTAGCCTTAGGATTTCCTGTTCGACCCTCATAGAGGACTAGACTGAGACCCACAATATTTAGAAATTTGAGTCATTTTTGCGCTCCTTGTAGTTTCATATGAATGATTTTAAATCCCCAATATTTGATTGATGTCAATTAAGGCCGACGTACTGAAGCTCAAGTTGAGTTCCAATACGGATTTGAAAGCCATAAGGGGACCTCACGACGTATGGCGGTTGACTCGCTGCTGCAAGCGATCTGCTTGACCTTGGTTATCCCTTAAGCGAGGATTGGTTTACATTTTGTTCGTTAAACGGCTCCGGTCGAACCAAAATAATTTCATTTGCCGTGTTGCGTAAATTTGAGTTAAATCGGTGTGATTGTCGACAAATTTGTTCAGATGATCTGGGATGACAAAATGGACCACGCAAATGCGTCTGAGATATCGATTTTACCTGGAAAGTACTTCCATATTGGTAGGCTTCCGGACATGATCGAATTGTGCGTAAATTGATGAATTTAAATAAATTAATAATATTAAAATTTAAAAAAAAGAGAATTTCTTAAAAAAGTAGACTCACACCACTTTTACCCGAAGCACCACCCAATCTCCCATGCTTCTCCTTCAACCGAACCCGAGCACCTTCCTTCCTCTTGTGCTCTAATCGGTTGCTGTTCACCGCAGTGTTCCCCTCATTGCCGAATACACCCCCGTTAACTAATTTTCCCGCCCAAGTGCATCCGGACTCCTTCCTCCCTCTAAAACCTTATTCATTTTCTTCCTCAACGCATTTTCTCCTCACCGTCGGTGACTTCTAAAGCTAGCCAAACCCCCTTCTCCGGCTATAAATACCCCCTCTCGCCATGCCCTAAGGGACCGGACCTTGACACTCGATCAAACACACTCAACTCTCGGTTTTGCTCTTCGATTCAATTTTGTTTTTTTCTCTTCTTCGATCATTTGAAGTAAGGAATCACTTTCACTTAATATTCTGCTTTTATTATCAAGAATTATGGATGAATTCCTGGTTTGCTATCTGATGGATTTACAAGATTATTTGCTCTCGTGCTTTTAGTAAATTCTATATATAGTTTAATTCATCCGATTCTTCATAAGCTAAGCATTTCTCCGTAAAGCAATTGAGGTTCCTTTGAATTGCAATTCTCATTTCTTGTATGACGTAGTTTGATAAATATGTGCATATTTCTGATTTGGTGATTGTCACAAACGCAAAGAGATTTGGGTGCAATCATATGCCATGCTTTGGTTCAATCCAAGGATAAATGGTTTGATATCTTCTTTTCTTTCTGAAATATTGGTGAAAGAAGGAAGAAGGGAAGGAGATCAAGAACTTGCAGTTCTTTGTTTATCTTCATGTACTGAATCTTCTTGGAGATGAAGATTGTTTCAACACTTTGAGAAATACATATGCTAGTCATTACTGCTATAATTGCATATATAACACCTAAATTACAAATCTGTATCTTCAGATTTTCTCAATTTGTATTTTCAATGTACAAGTGCATTTTTTTATATAGTTATGTCAAAAAAAATGTGAACCCACTGCTAGAGCTTTTCATGCTTACCTTAATGCAAGATATTTACTTACCTACCACCTAATTCATATGTATTTACATACAAACTTTATATGTTGCATTACAGGTGCCACATGTTCAGCTTCAGAAAGTGAAATATACCTATTTTTATACATAGGTAGGGTTTTATGTAAAGAAAATTCTAAGTGGTGTGTATGTAAATCTGCCCTTATTTAATTTATTTTGAGTTGTGGGTTTTAATGTTTTGATGTGTTCTTCACATCAAAACATAACAGAGATTTGATTTGGGGTAAAGAGAACTACTTCATAACTACACTTTGTGTTTAACCTATACATTATCTAATTTTGGAAAAATTTTAATGGTTTGATGTCCAAAGTTAATTACTTACATATATAACACTTAAACAACGATGTATAAATGCTTTTATGAGCATGATAATAGTAGCTAGGCTCCATGTGAAGGTGCTGCCGGTTAAATGTGTTATATCTCCTTCTTGAAAAGTTTGGAAATTTATCTTATTTTAAGGTATTGGGAACAAAGTGTCTAAATTATTGGATATGCATATGGAATATCAAAGTAGCTTATAAGTTGGAAATACTGGGCTAAAGGTGATGATGTATAGTACTATATTGATGCTTATATAGCTGAAACTTTTAAACCAATATTCGATAGTAAGTTGCCATTTTCACTCCTGTAGGTTGTTGATGTCTTTAACTTTAACTCTGAAAGACCTGTGAACTACTTTATAATATCAGTCATTGAAATTTTAGAAAAATTTCAAAATTACAAGAACATCACACATGAACATTACATATATACGACACATGTGGCTAATGATTCTTGCCAGTTGATTTGTCAATCAATTGTTAGGTATTGGTAGTTGCCCAACCTTAATAGGTATTTTGCTGGCGGCTACTATTTAATATTGGTATATAGACTTTGATGCATCGGTTGCCTGTGGGATTATAACGAATAAAAAGTCTATAATTGAGCCTATCTACAATTTAAAATTTTTATACCCCTTTTGATTTTCCATATACATATCACTTAACCTTTTCTTATGAAAATATTTATGCTCAAATTTCCATAGCTGAACTTCAAATATTTGTCTAACCATTTTCTCTTTTATACACTTTTATTATATAATTTTAATTTGTTTTATAGTCACATCAGAGACGGCAGATATGTACTGACATTTCTTCTTTTACTGCACTTTACTATACATATTTGTTCGTACATGTATTATTAATATTGCTGCTAGTCCTCTTTATCGATGCTACTCTTTACTGTTGTTACTCTTTACTGCTTTTTACTTTTTGTTGTTTTGTACTCTTTATTGCTTTTCTGGCATGCTTATATAGTACCCTAGGGTAGCAAATATAAAACATAAACTTAGGATTGAAATATTATAGCACATAACCAAAATACACTTTTTAATTTCAAAACCTTTCAAAATTCCATAATAAACATTTTCAAAACCACAAATAATGTTTTCAAACTCCAATAAACTAATAATAAAATAGGTTCTCTCTTCCTCTCTCTTTTTCTCGGAACGAGACAACTATGCGGTCGAGTGACGATTCATTTTCGGGTAGCAGTTGACCAACAAAAATATAGTTGTGTAAAATTTATAAAGTTGACTCCGTTTTATAACGGTGTCAAAAACTTGATGTGGTATTTTATGAATAATAACGTTAAACACTTAATGTTGGTATTCTACGCAAGTATACGTATCGTTATCAAGTAATATAAGACTTTCTTTTTAAGTCCCAAATATTGATCCCATGAGGAATGTTTAAATTTGGAATGATAAATTAACTAGGAAATTCACAGAAGTAAAATGAAATTACTGTCACTAATTTCGAATGTTTAAGATACTATTAAAGCTAAATTATTAACTGCTAGCATAATTTAAATGCAAGGTTTAAAATTAATAATTACTAAATGATGTTTATGTGATTAAGCTTTCTAATATGAAAAAACATCTTTCCCACTACAATGAGTTTTTGGTGAAATGAGATGAGATAAATGATTTAAATATGTATTGTGCCAAATAGGAGCAATTTTAATTCTCTACCCTGATTCAGTGTTATAGAAAATCATTGACTAATCTTAGGTTTAGTCACTAAATCCGTGGCTAGGCTAGGAGGATACTGGCTCCCATTTCAGAGCTCCCACTTCAGAGCTCTCACTTCCCTTCCTCTAAAGGCTAACTCTCACTTTAGTTTTTAAACACTAAGATCGAATTGAGGATTTTTAGTCTGTCACCCTAGAAATCTCCAATTCTACACCCAACTAAGTATATTTTCCTATTTATTTGCACTTAATTTCATGAAAGAAATACTCCTTCATGAAATTAAATGTGATTCTCACTCTGTTGTAGAACTCATACTCCATTTCCCGGATCATATGCTTCACAACATATTTGAACAATTCAATTGGCTAGATCGAAAAGTAAATTAAAAGCGAAGTTGAAAAATCATCACAATTTATTTTAAATTTTAACATTGACACATCCAAATTATTTCTTCATTTCACCATATCTCAGAGTAGGGAGAAAGATAAAGGAAACTACTCAGACTTCATGAGAAAGATATAACAAAATACAAATTTCATAGATAAAAAAAAGTTCATACAACAGTAATAAACAAATAACACTTACCTGAAACTCTTTCTCAAAGCAAATTCCTTGTAGCTTCTCTTAGGAAATATAAGAAGAAGAAATGTCTCACTTTTCTTCCTCTCCAACACTTCTTAGAGAATAATTCACACTTCAACTACCACACAAACTCAGACTATATAAAAAATAACTTCCTAATGGCGTGAAATGATGTAAAGTGACAAGAAGTGAGCAAAAGAGGGCGATGTATGACAAATAAGAGCGAATAAAGATGAAGGAGAGCCTCAATTTTGGCTTTAAATAGAGTCTAGGGTCGATTCTCCAATAGGTGCATCCAAAAACTCTTCAAAAAGTGTCCAAATTCATCGAATCTTCTAGAAACAGGGCCTGCACCGACACTGACATTTGCTTCAAGTCCTAAAACCATCGGCGCCAGTGGTAAACATAAAAAATACATTCTATTAAAGTGCAATATCATAAAAAATGAGTATAAAATATGAGTTTAAAAATGCATATATTTTTGGTGTATCAACAATCGAGACTATAATATAAGGTAGGGAGAGAAGTTTTAACTGAACTCCATAGGCTTAAATAACATATACCCTTAGGACTTTGAGGTTATTCGTCTGGTACGACGTAAATCATTACACTATATTTTAGGACTTCTTACGATTGTATATCATACGATATAAGTTCTAAAGTGTTTAGGGTTCCAATGTCATCATTCAGTTCGACATAAATCCTCTTATTTTCTCGTGCTATTTGTATATCACATATAGACATAAGTCCCGAGTGTCAACATAATTTACAAGACAAATATATTATAAATAATTTTCATTTTAAAGATATAAAGCCAAACCATAGGTTAGTTTGAGATGTCACTGAAGTTTTTTTTAGTATCTTTGATATCTTCTATTTTTTTTGCTTTGGATTACAAAAATAACTGTTTCTACTTGAGCCTATCTCACTTGACTTTTTCTATAAACAATCGTGGAAACCTAAACATTAAATTCTTGAAGACGAAACCCGATCTTAATCTAGATTTTTCTTAGACGACCTCAGTTGCCTATGATGTAATTAACCATAGGGGTTTGCCTCTATAGGGAATTAAGAACCCAAATTAATCTAAACCCTGTGTAATCTGTGTTTTAGATAAAATAATTTGTCAGCTATAAAATTCACATACCAAAATAGAGTCATAAACTTTTAGCCTACCAACAAGTGATACATTCATCTTTTAAGATGATGTATCATTTTTGGTATCGTACTCATCTATCTAAACTATTAAATATATGAAATATATTTAGTCTCTTTGTTTTTCAAAATAAAGAGTATTATTTTCAAAATCAAAATTACATCATATATAAAATTTAAATTTAAATTTTACTTATTTTCAAAATTAGCCGACAGTGTAGCGAAGCTACCTTTGAATTTGGTAAATGCCGTGAGAGGATTTCTTCACTTCTTTGAAGAAAACTCCTCTACAACTTGAAGAATGAAATGACCAAAGGGCGATTTCATCTCTCCATAAAAGATTGGAGCAGCCATAATGGTGGGAAATTCAGGTTCCTACTATTGGGATCATTGATCTAGAAGTTTAGGAGAACCAAAGATTCTTAGGGATTTGAAACGTAAAACTCTTAAATTAAGGGGCTTCTTCCTCTAACACAAAATATTAAAGCTTAAATATCTGACATCCATACTTAAGGGGGTCATTAGGAATGAAATGTCGAGAATTTTAGAAAATTTTCACCCGTGGGGAGGTTAATGAAGCATTCTCTTTGCTTATTCCTCGCTCTTACCTTGTCAGGATGAAGCTCTCCTTTTTTCTTAGAAGAGGTGAAGCTATCCTTCTTCACCAACAATGGAAGAAGCTCTCCTCTAAGAGAAAAATTCAAAGCTCCAAGCGATTTCCCCACGTTTCACTGCTTTTCCCTAAGCAATGAAGGAGCCTATGAAGGAAAATGAGGGAAAATGGGGTGAAAATGAAGAATATGAAGTAAGAGAAGAAGTTGGAAGAAGAGTAAGTGCTTACTTTTTTCCCCGAGCTCTCCTCTCAGCCTTCTCTCCTTTTCAAAAATTGAAAAGTCTCCCGGTTTCCTTAGCTTTTCTCAAGAAAAAAAAAGCCTCTCCCGCTCTGGTTGAGCCCATCTTTCTACTTCATACATTTGTTTGGGGCACCTAGGCACCAATGGTGTGTCCTCTATTATGTTTGGAGCAAGCTACAATAGCTCCTAGCGCTTATGCGTTAATTGGGGGCGCTTGAGTGCTAACTTCTCTATTTAGTGAAAGGAGCACCATAACCATGGCTTGGCGCATATGCACCCATATTTGGGTGCATAGGAAACCACACTGCTGCTAGGCACCTCTTCTTGGGCCCTTAGGCGCCATCCCATAAAAAAAATATTTATTTTTTTGGTCTTTTCTTCCCTTCTTCGACGAGGCTTTGTGCGGAGGATTTTAGGGATCCCTGGACCTTTGAAGGATATCCAAAAATAAAAATAGGCTCTCCCACATTGTGGTGGACAATGGGGGTGTGCCGGATCAAATGAAAATTGCCGCCCCGGGCCGAGTATAGCATGAATGGTCCGAAACTCAATTTTATGCCTGAATGTCCGTTTAAAGGTTTTTTTTTTTAATGCAGAAGCTACAGGAAACCATGTATCATTAAAATATGACATGTAACTCAAAAATGAATATTCTAGAGGTTTTAATTTGGAGATTTTAGTTTTGACAGGCATCCCAAACCCCCGCGCGTGTGGGTCAGTCTGAAACTCAATTTTGCCAAAATGCGTGTGGAAGAGTTTGATGATTGCCCTTGACCACAAGAGACTTTGAATAGATGGAGTATGGTATTTAAACACCATAATTTACATTAAATGTGTTTCAAGCAAGAATTAACATCACCCTACAATGAATTCTCCGGGTAGGCTGAATCAGTACCAATCCTGTTTCCGTGCTCGAGGCACATGCCAGAATGTCCTACTGGATGTCTTAGACTGTGAAAGATTGAAAAGTCCCGTATCATTCAAGTGGACATCCTGCGCATGTGACATCAAAAATTGATGCCAACAACAATGCAAAGTAATGAAGCACCGTGCAAAGTAATGAAAAATGAAGATTGTGTAAGACATATCCCCATGACGGTGCAACAATGTACCCCTATGAAGGCATAACAATATACCTCAAATACGGTGCAACGACGCACCCTTAAGACATTGTAAGAAATGCACCCCGTATAAGTTGTAACGGAACAATCCCCTACAGGATCATTAGTAAAGCTGTATCAAGCATTCGATGATAACTCCCTAAAATAACTGTTAAGACACTAAATTATTTTTCTACCGTCATGAATCTTGTGATGCACAACAATAATAAATTAGTGGTAGGCACGTTTACAAATTTTTTACACAATACTATCTTAACATCTACATAGCACTCAAAACATGTCTAATTGCTTATTCCGCCCCCAAAATCTCCTATCTACACATTTCACCCCCAAAACCCAAATATTTTACATGGGTGGCACATTGTGTCCTCTTTGTTACACTCCACCTAAACTCACACTGGAAGGACTTACCACTATGACTAATCTAACTCGGGTGCTCCATTTCTCTTTCGACCCGACCTTTGTTTGAAGATCACCCCGGTGCCCTAACTTGTTCCATTGCTAGCTTCTGGTGGTAATATGTGAGAAGATAGAGGTAGTTGTACTCTATTGCATGGATGAGAGGGTGCTATGTTGGGGTTGTGATGTCAAGGTGCATGCAACTACCAAGCTCACCTGAAAACACAAAGAGTACGCTCATCTTCCCCGGCTGCGCCTAGGTTGCCTTAAAAATCCCTATTGTGATAACTGTCAGGTATGGAACCGACTCCTCCAATGAAGGTTTCATTTGGGGTAGCGGTGCGGTGGCGGTGCTACATCAAACTGTAGTTTTTGCCCACTTGGATAAACTGTGTTTCGATAACTTTTTCAAAAAGTTGCCTCTAAAATCAGCATTTCGCCACCGGTTCTGGCTAGGCGCGGTCTAATCTTTTTTTTTTTTTTTAAATTGTAATAGCCACAGTAATTTTTTGTAATATCTTATTATTCTTTAGCAGCTTCACAAATACTTCTTAATAAGGCACAACTGCCCCAAACAGACCCTAAGTAGCTTTTTTTTTTTATATTTATTTCATTATGTAACATGCACCAAAACTTGTAAGTTGCCTTCTGTCATCTATTTGGAAGAAATAAGCATTCATGTTTTCCATCAGCATCATTATAATCATCAAGCCTTATCTCAAGTTATTTTGATTAGATTTTTAAATTCTCCTTTCTTCAATTATGTATCCTACAAAGAAAAGTGCAAAATTGAGTTAACACTACATCTTTTCCGCTTGCTCGGGATGAATTCAAGGACTGACACAGGCCAGCTCGAAACCAATGTGGGGGCTTTATATACCCCAGTGTGGGCGAGCACGCACCATCAGTGTACAGGCACGGGTGCTTTGCACCTGTAATGTCCCTAAGTGCTTGGCCTGCTGCTTGGATGTTGTGGGGGTGTGGATGCATCCAAAGCTCCACAACTACAACATTGTTATGCATTCTTTAAGATTTGCTCAATCTATAAATAAATAATACCATCTAACGTAAATGCTTTATATAAAAATCTAATTACTCTTTTGAAATTTTAATTTAGACTAATTAGTATGGTTACAAAATAAGTTTTTATGTTTAAAATATTATTTTCATGTCTCATAAGAGTTGCCCTACCATGTTAAGAAATTAAGATGCAATTATTTACAATGGTAATAAAACTTTGAAATTAATCTTTTAAGAGGCCTCTTTGCTTGTCATATATTGAAAATACAGACCACACAACGTATCACAGACTTCAATCAGTGACATTTATGATATCTCACGACATATTCAACTAGCTAGGTAGAGGAATGAATGTGATTGGTGGGTGGCAGCATAAGACAATTTTTTGTTAACGTGATGATTGTCAAGTGTGGAAACAAGAGGTTGTAAGGACTCATTTGTATTAGAAGAGCAGCTGCTTCATAAGTGTTGTAGCCACGAGACCTATAGATCTCAGTTCTTGCAATAAACAATAAAATAGTACAATTAGGATTGATGAAATTAAGCTATTACAAAGATATGGTGTATAAATAAAGACTAGAGAGTATTCTAGAAGGTAAAAATGTAATCCTGAAGCCTGGAGTAGTTGGCAGAGAGAGTGGAGTTCCTTGTGCTGCCTAGTGGGTTATGCCCCCTTAAGGTAACTATCAGGTGAAGTTATATTGACCTTGTTGCAACGTGTGTTGAAGATGTCAGCTACTTGATTCAAAGAGTTGATATGTAGTATTTGAACATCCCTCGATGCGACGCGATCCCGAATAAAGTGGCAGTCTAACTCAATATGTTTCATGCGAGCGTGGAAGATTGGATTAGTGATATGGCAATAACAGAAGTATTGTCATAGAAAATTGGTGTGGGATTGCTGGTAAGAATGATTAACTCTTGTAGAAGTCATCTAATTCATAAGACATCTGTTGTATCTGCAGTGAAAGCGTGATATTCAGCTTTTGTGGATGAACGGGCCATCATCTTTTAATTTTTAACTTCCATGAGATGAGAGTGCTGCCAGGAAATGTACATAAATTAGTTATAGAGCGTCTGTCTTGTGAGTCACTAGCTCAATCGGAGTCAGAATAGGTGCGAAGCTGTCTATTCCTGTTGGTGATGGGAAGAACAAAATTGATTGTTCCTTTGAGGTGCCGCAACAGTCACTTGTTCAGTTGAAAGTGGTAAATGAGTGGGTGATGCATCTGTTGACGTATGTAGTTGACGACAAATGTGATATTTGGCCTGATTATGATGAGGAATTGGAGAGAGGTGGTAGTTGTCAATATTGTGTAATATCATGGAACTCTTGTAATGAGTTTTGGTCGGGTTTTAGCTTGAGGGGAAGAGGGGCATGCACAAGTTTGTAGGAGGACATGCCGTGTTGTTAAAGGGAGAAGAAGTAGGAAAATTGTTTTAAATGGTATCCCAGTGTGTTGGTTGGGTGGTAATGTTGAGGAAGGTTGTGATAGGACCTAGCTCTTTTATTTAGAACTTGGTTTCGAGGTTTTGTATGAGGCTGGTAATGGTTAATGGATCAATGCTCGTGATGAAAATGTCGTCCACATAGACGAAGAAGTAGGTTATGGTTTGTTTGTGGTTGTAGATGAGGTGGGAGGGGTCGATGGTGTTAATATGAAACCCTTCAATTGTCAGGTGAGTGAAAAGTGTCGAGTACCATTTCCTTGGTGTTTTTTTTTAGACCATAGAGGGCCTTTTTTAGAATACATGCCTTGTAAGGATATTGGGATATTGGGAGTCATTGAAAATTGTTAGTATTCATTTCTTCTATTAAAGAGCATGCTTCATCAAAAGGTTTTGACATTAATGATCCTCCTGCAGCAACATCTATAATAGATCTAAGTGATGTTGCTAATCCATTGTAAAAAGTTTGAATTATTAACTAATCTGGTAAAACATGGTGCGAACATTTTCTAAGGAGATCGTTAAATCTTTACCAGACTTCATATATCGATTCCCCTTCAAACTGACAAAAAGAAGTAATATTGTTTCTAAGCTTAGCGGTTTTCGAGTGTGGAAAATATTTAGCCAAAAATTTTTGTGATAGTTCTCCACAAGTTCTGATAGATCCAGGTGCTAATGAATTTAACCAAGCTTTAGCTTTATCCTTTAATGAAAAAGAAAAAAAGTCTTAAGCCTAACAACATCATTAGACACTCCGTCATATTTAAAAATAACACAAATTTCAAGAAAACTAACAAGATGTAAGTTAGGATCTTCAGCAGACGTTCCTCCAAACTGATTGTTTTGTACCATTTAGATAATAACAAGTTTAAGCTTGAATGAATTAGCAGCAGCATTAGGATTTTGAATAGTTAACTGAAGTTCATCTGCTGTCGGATTAGCATAATCTTTTAAATGTGTTTGTCGATTTTCATTTATTTGATTATCTAAGTTATTCGCCATTTCGTTCAAAAATTTAATTTCTTTTTGTTGTTTTCGAATTTTTCTAATAGTACATTCTAATTCCGAATCGTAAGGTATTAAACCTTCAGATCCAATATTTCACATAAACAAATGTAATAAATAGATAAAAACTTCTTAAAAATACTCTTAAATATATATAGTTATATATTTTTGGATTTTTGATTTTTTTTATATTTTTATATTTTATCTCTAAATTTTTTAATTCACCGTTATTTTTCCTGGCAACGGTGCTAAAAACTTGATCCCTGTAAAAATATAGTTGTGTAAAATTTATAAAGCTGACTTCGCTTTACAAGGATGCCAAAATCTTGATGTTGTATTTTATGAATGTTAATGTTAAACACTTAATGTTGAGATTCTACGCAAGCATACGTATCGTTATCAAGTAATATAAGACTTTCTATTTAATTTCCAAATATCGATCCCACGATGAAAGTTTAAATTTGAAATGATAAATTAACTAGAAAATTCACAGAGATAAATCGAAATTACTGTCACTAATTTTGAATGTTTGAGATACTATCAAAACTAAATTATTAACTACTAGCAAGATTTAAATGCAAAGTTTAAAACAGTAACTACTAAACTATATTTATGTGATGAAGTTTTCTAATATGAAAAAGCATCTTTCTCACTACAATTAATTTTTGGTGAAATGAGATGAAATAATTAGTTTAAATATGTATTGTGTTAAATAAGAGCAATTTTATGATTTAGTGTTATAGAAAATTATTGACTAATCTTAGGTTTAGTCCTTAAATTCGTGGTTAGGCTAGGAGAATACTGGCTCCCTCTTCCCTTCCCCTGAAGGCTAACTCTCGCTTTAGTTCTTTAATATTAAGATCCAATTGGGGATTTTAGTCTATCACCCTAAAAATCTCCAATTCTACATCCAACAATGTATATTTCCCTATT
>NW_018164549.1:2448207-2449377 GCF_001263595.1 Phalaenopsis equestris | reverse complement strand
ATCATATGTTTCACAACATCATATGTTTCACAACATATTTTAACAATTTAATTGGTGATCGAAAAGTAAGTTAAGAGCGGAGTTGAAAAATCATCACAATTTATTGTAAGTTTAACATTGACACATCTAAATTATCTCTTCATTTCACCATACCTCAAAGTAGGGAGAAAGATAAAGGAAGCTACTCAGACTTCATGAGAAAGATACAACAAAACACAAATTTCATATATAAAAAAAAGTTCATACAACAATAATAAACAAACAACACTATCTGAAACTCTTTCTTAAAGCAAATCCCTTATATCCTTTCTTAGGAAATGTAGGAAGAAGAAATCCCTCACCTCTCCAACACTCTTAGAGAAGAATTCACACTTAAACTCGCCGCAAAAAATCAAAACTATATAGAAAATAAATGACTAATGGTGTGAAATAGCGTGGAAGAATGCAAAGTGGCACGAAGTGGGGCGAAGAGATGCAAAGAAAAAACAAGACGAGTGTAGGAGTGCGAAGAGAGTCTTTTCTGATCAATTTCGGCTGTAAATATAGCCTAAGGTCAATTTTCCAATAGGAGCATCCAAAAACTCTTCAAAAAACGTCCAAATTCGTCGAATTTTCTAGAAAGAGGGTCTGCACCGACACTGGATATTTTAAAAATAACTTATTAAAAATTGAAATAATTTTTTTATGTTCAACCATAACATGCTAAATAAGAAAATTGAAGACATTATCTATAATAATTTTTATGGGGAATTTACATACATATCACAAAATTATTTACATATACAAAATTTAAAATTTGATACCTTCATATATGACATTTTTGTGTCAAAATGTTATCGAAATATATCCATTAAAAGAAATATTTCAATAAAAAGAAGTTAATATTATTGATATTAATGATTTAAGAGTGTCATAAGAATAAATATTAAACTTTAGGAGTTATATATATATATATATATATATATGTGCCGCAAGCCGTGGCCTGTTGGTTGGCGGGATTCACTGTAAGTCCCCTCTAGTCACGGGTTAGATCCGCGGTGGTGTTGAGTTCTCAAATATTTAGGCACACGGCGAGGGCTTTCATTATGAGGCCTAACACATGAGAAATCAGTATTTGGGCCTCTACCAAATACTGATTTTCTTTTAATATATATGGATAAACTGTGTTTC
>NW_018164549.1:2421307-2447997 GCF_001263595.1 Phalaenopsis equestris | reverse complement strand
TATATATATAAATAAACAATTTATTTATGAAAAATTTAGTTCTCTACCATACAATTCTTATATATCTAGATATCTAAATCCTAAAATTTAATATTTATATTTATAATATCTTGTTGCCATAAATTCATGCATAAAAATGAAAAAATAACGATAATGATATTAAAGATTTATGCATATAATTATAAATATATATTTCTTTCTTATATTACACTTTTCAAACCCTTTTTTACCAATTTATAGATCTAAACATTCCCACAATTTTTTTTCCCACTTCATTTATGTAATAATATTTATTGCTTATAATGAGAAAATATCAAGCTCGTCTAACTCGAGCAAATATTAGGTGTGGAATCCACATACATGCTGACTTCAGTACATGGTTGTATTCATGAGCACAATCATGAATACAACCCTATGATATGATTGTACTAAAGTCGCATAAATGCCAATTGCTGCGCACCGCATCTACGATAGCGAATAAGAGTTGCAAGCAACTAATATTTTCTAGCTCATAATAGGCTACCGTTGCAAGTACAAGTCATTTTAGCTGTAAGAGATCAGGCGATGAATTCCGACCGTTAGCGTTCAAATTTAAACTGCCGATAAGCCATTCACGCGTTCATAACTCATGTTCGGCTGTAACCTTTCCACCCTATTCTTGCTGCAAGCCAACACAGCGGTCATCTTTCTCCTCCCCCTCTATCTCAAATTCATGGCCTTATGAAGAATACAATTCTCTATCTGTCTACGCGTATTCACCGAAAGCGAAGCTGTTTTAATTTCTAAACAAAGAGAAAAAAAACTAATAAAAGCCAGAGAGATACATCAATCCTTTCTGCAGCCTTTCTTATTTAACTTCTCGCAGCAACTGCTCGTTTTCTCTCTCTGTCTTTGTCTGAGAGATGGGGGAGAAGATGGTGGAGCTGAAGAAGAGGGGGAAGGAGCTGAAGCGCCTTGTGCAGATAGGGGCCAAGGTTGTTGGTTCAACCTGCGTTAAGGGATGGAAGAAGGTTCGAAAGCTGGCCAAGAAGATTAATATGCCCCCTTCTTCTTCTTCATAATCGCACTAGAATTATTGATTTTGTCATTTCATTAATTACTCTTTCTCTCTTTCTTGTGCACACATGCTCCATTTTCGTTGATTTTTATGGTTTTTTTCCATGTTATTGCTTTGTTCCTTGGCGTCAATGTATTTATTTTATGGATGCTTACAAATGTAAAATAGAAATCTCAGGTTGATGTTTCCTTTTTGAATTTATCTATGATCATCATAAGGAAAATAGTTGTATTTTTACGAGAAAATATTATGCATGGATGGAAAAAATATTATATCCAGACTCTGGATGTGCGGACAACGGCCTAGATGCAACGAGGACGGCGGATGCCCGATTCCCCCCCCCATCCGGAATCCGAATGTAATATTTTTTTTGCCTAGATGACATGCAGACGACGACATAAATCGCTTCGCATCATGCATTACTATCACGCCGTATTAATGCACGGCGTAGTGTGATTCACGCTGTCATCCGCACGTCTGATTTATCAAACATATTATTTTCTGTGCTTAATGCGACCATTAGATTTAGGGCTTTGCTAGTTAATAAGTTTATGTGAGCACTCGAAGGAGGGAAATTCTCAGAAGTTGCAGCCGAATAGTTCCAATCAATTCTCTTTATATGCTCAAATGTGATAAGAATATTAAGGAAGCTTGCATGTTTATGTGGTAGCTTCATATGAAGAGTGATTTTTATTTCAGAAATTATAGCGAAATGGTATCAACATGCATTTGAAGAATGAATTTTTCATCAATCTGAAATATGATCAGGAATAATGAAACCAACCTAGCAATAAGAACACTAAAATAATGTGATTTGATTAAAAATGATTGTATATGTGCACGACAAGATATACAAATATCAGCCATCAAATATTATATGAATGTAATATTGCCCAAACTTTGTTTGGTAAACCCTTTTGCTGTTAGAAGTATATAAGATTAAGTATACTTTTGGCTATTAGTTTTACGGCACTCATATTATGGGTTCTTAGATGAATCTATTGACAATTTATTGGGAATTAGATATAATTGTCTTAAATTGAGTAAATCTTAAATGCAGTTTTTCCAAAGATTAAATTATATTTTTTTTGAAAAAGTTAATTAAAAGTTTAAATTTTAATATTGTTTCGGCTTTTTGATTAATTTATTAGCAAATTCATATTATAGAATCAACATTATTTTTGGTTTGTAGGCTATTTATTGAGTTGTGGGACTCATTGTGACATGGTTGCTAAGCATTAAATTTAGTTTAAGCATTAAACTTGATATATGTCAATGATATGATGCGTTTAATCATGTAAGTATATGAGTTCTCAAAAGATTAAAGCTTCCAAAAAAAAGTGTTTCTCTCCTCATATTCAAATTTAAAAAGTTATAAACCTTAAAAGTTAAAAATATTCTTAATATGTCATCAACGAAATTCATCATTTGGCATGAAGCTCGAGGCGATCAATGCAGATCTCAAAGCATTTTTTAGTAAGAAATTTTCAAACTCCGATTAAAAATCGCCCAAAACTCGTATTTCAACAAGCTTACAGTCAAATGGGTTGGCTTAATGAGACGGACACAATGACATCATATTAAGTTAGGACAATCCAAGTCAGATCAAGCTCTAATCGAGCTGTTAAGTCAATTTTTGAAGTTTCTAATGCCCAATTGAAAAGTCAAATGGATTTCAAATCTAACAAGTTTTTAATTGAATCCAACATCTCGATGAGACTAATACAATAAGCCTATGATAATTCAATTTCGACATTATTAAAGCACTTAAATGTAAATAAAATGCCATCTAATTTAGGGAACTTGTCTGGGTCTTTCAATAAAATGGTTTGAATTTCTTCTTTACTTGCAGAGAGGCCATTCCCAAACTTTAGGCCCCCGTCATGAAGAGGGACCTAGACCTTGAACCAGAGGAGGCCGAGAACTTTGAGGAGAAGGAACTGAGGTCCAATATTATATATTAAAAGTCTAGCGAACGTCACCCGGTTCTACAACTGCCGACCACCATCGACCACCACCGCAAACCATCATTAAAGAATTTAGGCAAATTAGCGTAGCACGAATCCGACTCTAATTTGGGAATATTCCACTTCTAAATTGATTTGCATCAAAATTGAGGTCCATGCTAAACGTAGTGTCGATAATGCAATTAGTGACGAACATGTCTGACACAAATAGCTTGTGTCTACCTTAAAGTCTGTCAGTGTTGCCGTTAACAAGCTTCAATGCAGACCACTCTGACACAACATTTGACGTCAGAATTTGCATAATACAGTGGATGCAAATTAGCATTATTATTTATGTCAACTTAATCTGAGATGCTATTTAGTATTGGAATGTATCAAATATAACAAAAGAATCATAGTTATTAGCGTTGAAATTTTTGACTCAAGTCCGACGCGAACCTTTAACAAATTTAAAAAAATATATAAGAAAATGATCAAATTTTCATAACCTGCACATAATGAATCTATATCACAAATAAGTACCATCGGAACTCGGGATCTATATCACTAAGAAGTACTAACAATGAAAATAAATATAATTCTATAAATATTAATCAAAATATTTGAAAATTTACATTTGAATACATAATAAGTGTTTACATCAGCACAAAGAAAAAAATAGATAAACCTCTACAATGGGGAAACAACATCAAGGTTGTAATCATCCTCAACATCCCCTCCCTCCTCATTTATAGTTTTTTTTATTGATCGATGTGTTCGCCATAAATCTTAGATGATTTTCTATTTAAATGATCAAATATAAAAATTAAAGAATAATATACTTCACATAGGAGAAGAAATATTACATCAGAAAAAAATCTAATTATTCAGATGATGAAAATCTTTTAGGACTTTTGGGTCTAAATAAAATATATTTTTTTTCTTATCTTATAGATGTAAGATACAGTTTATTTTATTGTGGAGTCTAGTATCCCTACAAGGGAAAAACATCATAGTTAATTATATCTCTAAAGTTATGAATTATAGAGAAAACTTTCAATTAAAATATTGACCTTTGTTACTTGGATTTCGAGTTTGGACTTTTAAAGTTGGTATTTCAAAGTAAAAGAAGGATTTAAGTTTAGAATTGGAAGAATTAAGCTCAAAATTTGGGACTTACGATTCAATGACGATGTGTCACAGAAAGACACAGGACGAGGGATTTCAACATCCTAGGGATGACAATTTACTTAAAAGACTAAGATTGTAGAGACTTTGAATTGAATTCGATGTGGCCATAGTCTTTAATTATATTTATTGGTTAGAAGGGTAATCTAACCTAAGCTTCTAGATTAGACTATTCTAAAATGTGTGCGGACTTGAGTTTTCTTCTACGTTGTCGAAACTAAGATTTATAGTTTGGATCTAACCTAGGTTGTGGTTCTGAAAATTAGAGTTTGTCGATTTTAATTAATTTTAGAGTTTGAAATTTAACTCATGCTTTATATGATTTATAAGTTTATCGGTCATTGTGAAAATCAAAATTCTTCTAGGGCTAAAATTTTACATTTCACATATTTTATTAAAATATTCACGAGAAGAACCTACATGAGAGGTTCCCCTCCTTTTCTTTTAGCCTTTTATTATTATATTAAAATATTCACGAGAAGAACCTTCACGAGAAGAACCTACATGAGAGGTTCCCCTCCTTTTCTTTTAGCCTTTTATTATTATTATTATTATTATTGTGAAAATCAAAATCCTTCTAGGGCTAAAATTTTACATTTCACATATTTTATTAAAATATTCACGAGAAGAACCCACATGAGAGGTTCCCTTCCTCCTTTTCTTTTGGCCTTTTATTATTATTATTATTATTATTATTATTATTATTATTATTATTATTTAACATATAGAAAGAATTACAAAGAGAATGAAACATGATTGAACTGTACATAAAATATGAAACATGAATTGAAACATGAAAGATGAAATTAATGAAGGTTAGGCTCATGACTTGGGCTAGGATTAGGTTGTATTTAGCTAGGGTTGGACAAGGTCAGCTAGGGTCAGTTAAGGTTAGCCAAGGTCAACTAAGGTTAGCTAAGATTAGTTAGGGCCAACTAAAGTCAGCTAAGGTGAGCTAAGGTCAACTAAGTTTGGTAGGGTTAGGTTTAGGTTGGATCGGGTTGTGAGAGGTTGGACTAGGTTAGGTTGGGCTAATTTGGGTTAAGTTAGTTCAGATCAGATTAGGCTGGGCTAGTTTTGGTTGGGCTAGATGGGGCTAGGTTGGGTTAGATTAGGTTAGGTTGGGTTAGGTTGGTTAGGTTGGGCTAAGTTGGGTTTTGCTAGATTGGGCTAGGTAGGGTCAATCTAAGTTAAGCTAGGTTGGGTTGTGCTAAGTTGGGTTAAATTGGGCTGTGTTGGGCTACATTGGGTTAGGTTGGGCTAGTTTAGGTAAGATTGGGTTAAGCTGGGTCGTGCTAGTTTGGTCTAGGTTGGGCTACGTTTGATTAGTTTAAGATGAGCTAGGTTGGTTTAGGTTGGGTTAGGATGGGCTAGGTTGGGCTAGATTGGATCGTGCTATGTTGGTTAGGGTCGGGCCGGGTTGGGTTGCGTCAGGTTGGGCTAGGTGGGGTTAGGTTGGGCTAGGTTGGGTTGGGTTAGGCTAGGTTGGGTTAGGCTAGATTGGGTTACGTTGGGCTAGATTGTTTTAGGTTGGGCTAGGTTGGGTCAGGTTGGGTCGTGCTAGGTTGGGTCAGGCTAGGTTAGGTTAGGTTGGGCCAGGTTGAGTAGGGCTAGGCGGGACATGTTGGGCTAGGTCAGGTCATGGTAGGTTTTGCTGGGTTGGATTAGATTGGTTTGGGCTAGGCTAACTTGTGTTAGGTTGGGCTAGGTTGAGTCAGGTTAGGTCGGACTAGGTTGGGTTAAGTGAGGTTAGGTTGGGTTAGGTGGGGTTTGGTTGTGCTAGGTTGGGTATGGCTAGGTTAAGTTAGGCTGGGTTAAATTGGGTTAAACTTGGTTCTGCTAGATTGGGTTAGGTTAGGTTAGGTTAGGTTGGGCTAGTTTGGGTTAGCTCTGTTCGAGTCAGGTTCGAGTTAGGTTGGGTTTGGGTCAATTTCAGTTCAGGTTGGGCTTGGGCCAACTCGAGTCCAAGTCTGGTTCGAGTTTGGGTTCAGGTTAGGTTGGGTCAGATTCAGGTCATGTTGGGTTCGTTTCATATTCTGGCCAGGTTGGGTTCTAGTTAGATTTGGTTTGGATCAAGTTTAGGTTGGGGTTAGGTTCGAGTCTGGTTGAGTTTGGGTTGGGTTGGGTTCGAGTCTGGTTCATGTCAGGTTGGGTTTGCGTTAGGCTAGTTCGAGTCAAGCTCAAGTTCGGTCAAGTTTGGGTCAGGATCAGGTTCGAGCTAGCCCAAACTCGAGCCTAACCAAATTATTTTACTTAATTAACTAATTAAAATAAAATAAAATAAAAGGAAGAATAAAACTTACCGAAGGAGGAGCGTAGACGACCACCACCAACATCGCTTGAGAATTGAAGGAGAGAAGGAAGGAGGAAGAGAGGAAGCGGCGCAGTGAATGAGGGGGGCATGTGGCTATTTATAGGAGGCTGAGAGTGATAGAGTTGGTGGCAGGAGCAATTTCCTCCCATGGATTGACCCCAACGACTATTGATTACGGCAGAGATCGATGATCGTGCTCCCCCGATAGTTGGTGCGCCCACAGATTCCAGTAAAGTTTATGACAACGAAACAATGCATTGATTGACCAGAATTGAGCGAAAAAGAGTTTGGGTTGTCGGTGGCATTGGGGCACGCCTGGGCACGTGCTTGTTCCTGGGGCCAAGCACGGGTGCGCGCATGGTCACTCTGGTTACATTTGTGGCACGGGTTTGCCACAACAGACTGTATGGGCGTGCATTGACAAACTCTTAGATGGGCGCGGACATTCTGACGGACCCTTAGGTTGGCACTGGTGTGTGTGCACGTGTGCTTTGGCGTGCATGTAACCACATGCGAAGGCAAGCGCATCTGCACAACGACATGCGCTTGCCCCCATGTCAGCGTGTGCCATTGATGCCCTCAAGTGCGTCTGGGGAATGAAAGATTGGGAGTTTTGGCCTAATTGACAACCTAGGTATGTTATGGATGAAATAAAGTAAAGCGATCCAACCATAAAATTGGTTTTGTTCAAAGAAATCCCAAGGACGATGAAACTGTGGACCCCACACCCTGAAAAACTAAGATTTTGAATAGAGCTCAGATGAACTTCAATTTTGTCAATTTTGATGTTCTAAGCTTAATTCTAATGTGTTTTGAGCTTCGACTTGATTTGAGCTCATTTTGAGGGGGAAATCGTAATTATTGTCCAAATTATCCTAATAATTATTCAAATTGTCGAAGGCTAAATGAGCCTCATGATAAGTCTGATTTAAGCCTGGAGAGGCTCATTTGAATGATTTCAACGATCTGGACGCATTCACTAAGTCTGTTTTACAAAACTCCACTCTTTTTGAAAAAAAAATTACGTGGAAAGAATTTTTATGCATAAAAGTTCACCACACAATTCATATAAAAAAGCCATTTGATAGCTGTCATAACTTATTTCACCCTATTCATATGTTCATATTGAACCAAAAACATTTCATAGCATGAAATTCAAAGTAATATAATGATCCATGGAGGAAACGATAATTTCATGGCATAAAAATAATAAAATCAGAATATTCCCTCGTCGAGCTGCATTTCGGTCCAGCTTTAGGGTTTGATTGAAACCCATTGCTTTAATTTTCATTTTGCATATTTTATTTCAAGCTTCTTTTAGATCCTTCAGGTGAATAAAGGGTTGACAAAAAATGATGTCAATAATATTTCGCTTGCCATGGCTATATGCAATACTCTCCGCCAGATGTGCTAGAGACTCTTCAACTCTCTGTTGGCCTTAACACATCCGACTACTCATCTGACAGATCTCATCACTGAGAGTATATAAAATAATATCGTCTTTATAAATGTTAGATCCTACTGCTGCAATGTTGCTAACCATAACCTTCATGGTTGCGAGATTTTGGAGGAGATAGTATGTTGAGATCTAAAAAGGATTCAAATCCATTCACAAGAAAAAACTTTTATGAATTGTACCTTCCATATGACATAATTTTCATAAGTGAGGGGGGTGTCGACCACTTTCTTGATATTTGTCTCCGAGAACTTCAAGGCAACTAGAATGCTGATTTCCTTCACCATGTTGAGGGTGTCGGTGGACTGGTGCGAGACTTGTCGAGAGATTGGAGATATGGAATCCATTTAGCATGGCGCTTTGAAGCTCAAGCTCTCATACCATGAAAAAATCTTGAACAGAGAAGGAAAGTAAAGAGATAGAGATGAGTATAGAAGTTATACATGCCTTTTTATCATATTATCAGTCCTTAAATAAAGCCTGGTTTTATGGACACAGGCATGGCAAACATGTAAATAGCGTTGAAGGGTAAAACTGTAAAAGAACTAATACACTATATATAATATATATGTTATTGCTTGTAAGACATTGGCTGTGGCCGGAAGCACAAGATTTAGGGTCCGTTTGGCGGGGATTTCTTTGCGTGGCACGGCGTCCCCCCGTGAATCTGTACCATTTGGGACGACGAATTGATCGCGACAGAGCTGCCGCGCCTTAAAAGCGGCAAAATCAATATTTAAATATCACTTTTGACAAGACTGTATATAAATATCAATTTTGTCCAAATGTTTTTTATTAGAAAAATATTACATTGTAATACTTTTTAAAATTAAAATAATAATCAATAACAAAATATAATATTTTTCAAATAAAAAAAAAGACATTCAAATTACTTGCTGGTAGTTAGAAACAAAGTCTACTATGTTGTCCATGTTTTCAAATACTAGGCGCAAAAGGTTCACCATCAACCCTTTGATATATACCTAATCTATTTCCTATCATTGATGATGTATGAAATCTTATATCAAGATTTAAATATAAAAAAAAATAATTAAAATAATAATCATATTAAATTTATAAAAATATTTAAAATGAAATCTAGAAAAATTTATTTTTAAAAAAATAAATGTGGACAAAATCAACATTTATATATGCCAGTTTGACCTTTGACAGGTCAAAAATAATACATAAATACTGATTTTACCTTTTTTTTTTGGAAAAGTTTCTTTCTTGTTAAAAAAATTTATTAATTTGTTTTTAAAAATTTCTTATTTTTTTCTTCTTTTATTTTTTTCTTGTGGGGATTGGATAGAAAGGAGTCAAAACCTCATGTGGGGAGTTAGTGTTATGTGTTCTAGAATGACAGTGGGTATAGGGGCTAGTCAAAACTAAACCAAGGTGTTGGGCGGGATGGACTTGCTCGGACTTTGACCTGTCAGGCCGGACTTGGGCCACTTGAGATTGATTTTTATTTAAAAAATCATAGCTAAGCCCTTCCACTAAATGGGTTTGCCCAACTCACATGCCTTTAAAAAAATTGATTTTGAATGTATAAAAAGATATTTCATAAGAAAAAAAAATAAAAGAATATCAAACTTGACACCTCTGAAAACATGCTGAAGACCTATTGAAGCTGAAGAGTAGAAAATAGAGAGGAGATAGTAGAGAAAGAAAGCTACTATTCTGCTCTAATGTTCAATATTAATTAACCAAAACAGTAACAAGGAGAAATACAATATATATGTATGAAAGGAAAACACTAGAGAGGAGGTTAAGTGGTCCCCTGTTAGTTACAAAAGGAATATTGTGAGAGGGTGGATAATATCACCAATTATATCGGGATATACAATTGTTACTCCCCTCAAGATCACAAATCGGTTCAGTGATTGTGAGCTTGATCGAAGTCTAGCAATTGCTGTTTAGAGAGTCTCTCGGTAAGAATAACAACTATATGATCTTGTGCGGCAATGTGCTTAATCTGCATTTCTTTTGAGAGAATATGATCAATTGTGAAATGATGATCTATCTCCACATGTTTTGTTTGGGCATGAAATATAGGATTTAAAGCAATGGCTATAGCAGAGGTGTTTTCACAATGGATTGGGGTGGGAGCATCAAGAGTGATGTTGAAGTCTTGAAGAAGAGGCCAAAGCCATATAATATTTGTAGTGGAAACTGCAAGTGTCCGATACTCCGCTTAGGTGGAAGATCAAGCTACTGCTTTCTATTTTTGGACAGTCCATGATATGAGAGTATTGCCTAAAAATGTGTAAAAATTTGTTGTAGATTTGCGATCAACAATATTGACTACTCAATCAACATCCGAGAAGCATGTGAGTTGAAGTTCTCCTTTGGTAAGTTGAAGGTTAGAGTGAAATGTAGCTTAATATATCGAAGGAGTTTTTTGATAAGATGAAAGTGAAAGAGAGAGTCATGTGCATTTGTTGACAAATAAAGTTAATGTCAAAGGCAATGTCAGGTCTTGTAACGATCAAGATTTATAGGGAGCCAACAAGTTGACAGTATTGTGTGGATTGAGAGTATTCATGTTGAGAATCAACATCCTATTTTAATTTTTGTGGTAATGGACTGTAAAGAGGTTTGCCATTTTTCATGCCAAGTTGTTGTAAAAGAGAGGTGATATAATGTGTTTGAGTGAGAAAATACCCTTTGTGTTTTTTTTTAAATATGAATTCCAAGAAAATTGTTAACAAGAACAATAATTTTTAGCATGAAAGCTGATTGGAGGTGATTGAGGACATTGGAAATAGCAGTTGCATTGTTCTCAATTAGTAATATGTCATCAACATACACCCTTGTTCATTTGAAAACCTTTATGCTTAAGTTGGTTGGAAAGTGTGGAGTATCACTGTCGTGGGGCTTGTTTGAGTCCATATAGAGCTTTTTTAATCAAGCAAACATGATTAGGATATTGGATTTCTTAAAAGCTTTGTGGTTGGCGCATGCACATAGTCTCATCAAGTGGGCTGTGAAGAAAGGCATTTGAAATGTCCAACTTTTTGACTAGCTAATTGGGATGTAGAGCTACAATGAGAAGAATGCGGATGGTGAGGAGCTTTTCCACTGGACTGAATGTATCGTTGTAGTCGATTCCTTGTTGTTGCTTAAAACCCTGAGCAACAAGATGTGCTTCGTGTTTAACAATGGAGCCATTCGAAGTGAGGTTAGTTTTGTAAGTCCACCCTCAAACTATGATATTTTGATGAAGTGGTGGTGGGACAAGTTGTTAAGTGCCTTGACTTTGAAGAGAATGAAATTCATTGGACATAACTTGCCACCAATTGATATAGTTTACAGCCTTGTATAACAGCTAGGATCGATGGCTGGAAGGGTAATGAAGGTGAGGTTGGGAACTTGTTTAGGTTTGCATGAAATTGTTTTAGTTCGAGCATTAGGTGTGTAGAAGGTGTGGGTTGTGGATGAGGCAGTTATCGACACTAAAAAGTTGAGGAGTTGCGAGTTGTAAGCTGTCGGCCGCCAGAATCGAAATTCCGTCGCCTGCTTTGGAAAGACATTTAATATATATATATATATATATATACATATATAATATAAATTTTAAAAAATATGAAATCAAACCAATCTCATATCTTTCATAGTTTAAATGAAAGAGCACTGCACCTCAAGTCATGTATCTATCCTGAAAGATAAACACAAGACTTGAGGGCGGGGTGAGACTTCATCAAATATACTAAGAAATATATGACATCCGTTTGGTTTGCGAAAATTATTTTATTTATAAGCCGACAAGTTCCCCTATTTAATATAAAAAATTAAATAGGGTTTGTATTAACCTGGGTTCTGAAAAGCTTCCTATAAGGGCAAACCTCTAAAGTTAATTACATCTTAAATGACCAAAGTCATTCAATAAAACTTCCGATAAAAATCATGGGATATTATCTTCAAAGAGGTCAAAGGATTGAGACTTTTCAATGAGGTCAGACAAAGGGGTGTGAAAAGAGAATGACTCAAATTTAGAACATTTATTGTAGAATCCAAAGGAGGAAGAACTAGGGGATGTCATAGATCCAGAGGAGAACCTCAGTGACTTCCCAAGCTACCCTATGGTTTGACTTCAGTTTTGGAGAGAAATTATTTAAATGTTTCATCCTGTCAATTTTTATTTGTTTAGGGCTTACATTTGTGTGAAACGATCATGCAAATAGTCTGGAAGATGTGTGAATTTAGGTCGTGATAAACGACAACCTCGGAATCCTAAGACGAGTTAGGACTTAGATTTATTGTAGAGCTGTACAAAAGTCTAAAGAGAAGTTGAGGATTTATGTCGTACTAGATAAACAACCTCGAAATCCTATGACTTTTTGTTTAATTCTGAGGAATGATTTAGCTGGTGTAGACATATTCTGCTGTTGAAGATGATCGTGCTGCCCACAACGTTAGCTCCAAGCTACTCGTCATAACACCTTCGAGTTCGATGTTATTTTTAAGTGTACATGCAACTGTTGAGTCAATGATCTGCTGTCGGGTACCTCCTATAAAGCCAACTACTGACCTCCTACTCTAGGGTATAGTGTGTAAAAGAAACAGTAGCAGACATAAATAAAGGAAAGCAGTGACAACACAGTATGTATAGGAACAATAAAACATGCAGTATAGAAAAACAGTAGAATGTACAGTAGACAAGAACAGTAAATATGCTGTAAAGTAAAGCGCTGTAAATGTAAAATAAATCTGTATACCTAGGAGGTCTGCTGCTCCTTTAAGTGTGATTGATGTAACATATATAAGTATAGTGACAGAGTTTAAGAAAAACGAGCTAGCATGCATTGTATAAATAAAAGTGAACAACAAAAGAAATATCACCTGGAAAACTCGAGAAAAAGCGACAAATGACCCACGATGGAAAACTCAAGAAAAGAAGCAAATGACAACTCAAAGAAAGCATAAAAAACACAAGACAATCCCGGAAAAAGACCACGAATGCTTTACCAAAAGCTCCAATAAAATCCCACGAAAAATCTGAAGAGAGAAAACCTTAAGCACTCAGGTCGGGGCTAGACTCAGATATTATATATTTATATTTGAGGGACGTCGAAGGCTACTATCGGTCACCCAAATGTATAGAGCCCGCCACTCAACTAAAAATGTAGAAATGTGTCCTACTGAACCTAATTTAGGAGGGTGCTCCTTAACCCGGTACCGATAATCGATAAGTAAACAACCAGCTACAATATATTTGAAATTTATATTTTAACATGCACATGGATTTCAGACACAAAAAGAAAGTTATATCAATTTTGTTTGTAGTGAAAATATTTTTTTTTTGTAAATAGTGTATCTGTTCTTATCGTATCTATTCTTATCAGTTTTGAAAATTATAGTTGTCCACGAGTCGATTACGCCGTCGGGCGTATGGCTGCCAACAACCTAAGAAGATACAGGTCCCCAGCTAGTCTTGCGTCGGTGAATGATACTATCATCCTACAGTTCACCGGGCCCCTGAATCAGGTCCTGATGTCGTAGGATGGAATATCATTCCGTTCTACCACTAGCGTGCCTTTGTCATCTCCGCCCTAAGCCCCAAAACAAAACTGACCTACTTGCGACTTTGCTTGATGGTTCATATATAACAAAATGCTATATATGCACACTTATGCTTCAGTCATAATCACCAAAAACCTAAACCAAGAAGCAAGAAAAGCAAACCACAAAGCAAGAAATTAAACAGAAAGAAGACTAACCCACCTCCAAAACCGATTTAGAAAAGAAAAGCCGGAGTGGCAGGAAGGTTAGCCTAAAATATCCAACTGGCGAGACGTTCTCAAATAGGTAAAGAGGTGGAGCACATTCCCCTAGGCTAGCCAAGAGACATCCATCCCCAAAAGGCACAATCCAGAAACCCCCAAGCTATGCCCGAA
Organism: Phalaenopsis equestris; assembly: GCF_001263595.1. Classification (NCBI taxonomy): domain Eukaryota; kingdom Viridiplantae; phylum Streptophyta; class Magnoliopsida; order Asparagales; family Orchidaceae; genus Phalaenopsis; species Phalaenopsis equestris. Next base: position 2,434,136 of record NW_018164549.1, on the reverse strand, counting down.
TTTTTCAAATATCAAAAGATCTTCCTCTTTTGTGTTCTCTCTTTTTTTTTAATCAACAACACACATTTTCTCATATACATAGTAAATCCAAGGTATTGTGAATGCTTTTTTGTATTCAAATGCTAGACATATGAATTTTTGTAAACCAAAACCAGAGACTACAGCAAGGCATAAAACCGTTGCGATATAAATCTCCAAAACTGAACCCAATATGCCACAAAAAAGGCCCAAACAAATGTCAAAACCGCAACCCTATAAGCCTCAATGCCGAGCCACATGAGAAGCTTAAGAATCGAACGTACCACTTGCCCAAATCAGGGGGCTAACAAAGCCATAACCGAGGCCTAGCAGGGCACAAAATCGAACTCAAAATACTGCAAAGCTGCGGCTCATTAAAGAACCAAACCATAACTTATCAATTGTGCACTAGAAATGTAAACACATGGTAATTGCATGGCATTTATATAAACCTCCTAGTACACATTAGACATGCGAGCATAAAAGAATTAGGTGGTATGGTATGCAAAATGCCTCAACATGTATTAAGCATGGTAAAAGATAGATAAATAAAAAAAAATCGCAGAGGCATATAGACAGATCATCCAAAATGGCAACCGAGAAAGTACCCAAGGTAAGCCTAAATCATATTCAGCCCCAACCCCAAAATGAGGCCCAAATTGCCCCAGCTCAGCCCCGAAACAGGGCTAAAAAAAGAAAAACAGCCTTGCAAACTTTCCATTGCCGAGCCAAACCGAGCCACAACAAAGGGCCCAAATCATGTGAAGTTTCTCCCATTCCTTCCCACCTTTGTATAACTTCCAACCGGTGCAAGCTCTTTCACATATGCAATAGTAAAACAATGAAATAGATAGAAGATGGATTACAATAGGAGCTTCCAAATCAACATCCCAACATCCACACAAATGAGAGCATTTTAGAGAATTTACTCCTCATAATGCACATGATACGAGACTAGCTCTTAACATATTATTAAATTGCAGTTATAAAATTGGAATGAAAGGCCTGTAGACACAAGAAAATAAAGCTCCAGCACTTGTGCCCAAAGAAGATTATATGCATACCACTCAATTATCATCTATTTACATAACTAAAACTTTAAACTTCAACATAAAAAAAATTGTTTCCCACTTTGAAAGAGTGGCATTCGTGTGAACATTGTGTGTGATTATAGCAATTCATGCATGGGGAAATGTAGGTACACTAGAATCGTGTGCTATGCATGTAAATACCCCTTCTCACATTCAGCAATTCAGAAATTTATCGTGGAGTATTGAAGCACGCGGATCCGGAGGAAACACCCCATTTCATATATAAAGTAAGGTGGCATGTGTGTGGAAGCTGAAGTTTGGGTGTTATTAAATGTAACAATATAAAAATTGGGTGGCACATATGTAAACTTTGCTAAAAGAAATGCTACAGCCCCCCAAAGCAAATAATCAGAACAATTCCAGTTGTTAGATACGTAAATATATGAGAGATTGAGTGGTAGGTATGTAAATGTCTCTTGAGCAAACTGAAATGTTACATATGTAAACACATGAGAATCACTTATATGCATACAAATCTTCCTCCTGAACAGATATTTTCATCGAAAAAGAATGTGAAAAAACTTAATCGAAATAGCATGCGAGGGTCATTACCATGATGGATGTTCAAGATAGTAACTACAAGCAATCAATCCACTAGCAACCAATTGGGTTAATTTTAATCATCAAACAAGAACTTTCATGCGCTTTGAAATCTTTGGAAACCATGATGAAGTTTAAAGTACTTCTCTGTAAAAGATGAATTTATTTGAACTACAGATTCAAACATGGTGATAGAAGGGCAAAAAGAAACAAAACATTGGCCTAGCTTGCTCCAAAAAGAAAAAATTTCTGCAACAAATTGAACCGAGCAATAAAATCTCAGGTATGTAGCCTATACCATCAATCAAATGCTAGACCAATAAACCATATTTCAGAGGATAAGAGGAGATGCTTCTTCTTAATTAAATCAAGTCCTACTGCATGAAATATTTCACAAATAAACCAAAGAAGAAAGCAGTGAGAATCTTACTTTCTAAATGCCTGAAGAAATAAGAAGGTGTTGGGATTTTTTCTTTAAGATTCCCAAATTAAATTATGATAGAAATTAAATTTATTTCTTTAGAATTCCCAAATTAATTAAAACTCTATTTTAATTTCAACACCCATTGGAATTCCCAAATTAATTTCAATACCCATTGAAATTCCCAAATTAATGACAATACCCATTGGAATTCTCAAATTAATTAATTCTTTGTTTTAATTTTAATACCCATTGGAATTCCCAAATTAATTAATTCTTTGTTTTAATTTTAATACCCATTGGAATTCCCAAATTAATTAATTCTTTGTTTTAATTTTAATACCCGTTGGAATTCCTTGGTGTTTTTAAGGGAAATAAATTCCATATGTGGTTCATATAGCGTCTAAGTTCAACACATGAATTTAGTAACATTCCATAATGTAGTCACATCCATTGAACTCTGTGATGGGCAGAGTACTATAAATTAGATGTGATGCTTGCTGTTTTGGTTCCTAAGCTTGCTCCTCTTCATTTTATTTGCACCATCGGGTTGTGAGTGAGAAAAGCTTAGAAGATCTATAACAGAAAATTTGTCGTGTTAGCTGTGAGTGTAAACTCTGTTCGTATAAGTTATGACCGGAGGTATGCATGATCCTATCTCGCTTCCGCTTATCGATTCAAATATGTTTTTAGATCGAATATGGTATTCAGAAATTTTACAGAAGGAAGAGGGCTTTGGATTAGAGAGGGTCGAACAGCAAAGCTCCAGCAACTACACACAACAGACAACAATTCACCAACTAAAAAAAAAATCAGCATCACCTCCCCTCACATTAAAATTTCGGCCAGCCCTCAACCTCCCCCCAAAAGAGGCTTATATAGCAAAGAGAGGAAGAGAAAGCTCACCAAAACCTACCTATGGTGAGCCGAAGTCGAGGGAGGCAGGAGAACGATAAGGATCGCGACAGAGGATGGGAAGCAGGTGTACGGCTTGAGGAATCACCACTGAGAGGAGGAGAGGCGTCCAGTCGGTCACGAACGGGATAGAGGGATTTAGGATTTTCCTTTTTTTTTTAAATAGTAATAATAACATTAATAATAATAGAATTATTGTTTCTCATATTTTTGTCGTGGCACGTCCTCGCAGCGAAATGAGCTTCTCCTCTAAGTAAAATCGATGTTTTGGATGCATCAGCGTGGTCCGTTTCGTCATTCGGGGTCGTTCGGGCAATCTCGTTGACAATTGGGTCAAAAAACCCGTCAAACTCGATTTCAGTCAAAATTTTGGTTGGAGCACAATTGAGCAGGATGGTGTAAATAGCTGTCATGAGAGGTTTAGCAAAGATTTGGGGTGATTTTGAATTGATTTGATGGGTTTTGGTCACTTAGTTAATTTTGGGGTGTTGGGTTATGTCCAAATTGATGGCCAAAAAACGGTTTAAGGTAATGTCATAAAGAGTTCTCAACATAAATTGGGTGTCAATTTTGGGATTTGGGCATTCATTTGGGAATTTTGGGATTTGGGCATTCTATTTGGTGACATTTTGATACATGGTTAAAATTGGGGCAAAATTGGGGGTTTTGGATTTGGGTTGAAATTGAGCTCAAAGTATGGGTCAATTGGGATGAAATTTAATTTGAATTTATCATATGAAAGATGAATTTGAGTTTAGAACTGAAATTGGGGGAAATTGGGATCGAATTGAATTCAATTGAAGGGTTTAAGTTGGTTTTGGGGACAAAAGGCTGAGTTAGGTATTTTGGTGAAATTGAGGTGCCAACTATCCTGATTTGAGCTATGGACCAATTGAATCTCCATTTGGGTCCTCTATGTACTGGTCTTATCTAAAACCCAGCCTAAGGCTAGTGGATGTAGGGGACCATCTACTCGAGTGTCCCAAAGGATCAAGGGATGAAAGTCAACAAGTTGGGTTTAGGGTTGTGAGTTAGTGAAAGTGAGTGAACTAGCTCTAGACCAACACCCAAAGTCAGCCCTAAGGTCAAGCAGTTCTATGGGGACTCTTCTGGAGCTCTCCTATAATGGCCCTACCTACTAAGTGCCAGAGGTTAGGACTAATATGTAGAACTTCAAGTTGAGCAAAGAAGAGTTTAAATTTTTTAATGGTGAGGGTTCCTTTTCTAGTTTTTTAGGAATAGTCAACATGAAAGTCCTATGGCTAGACCCCTATATGGCTAGACCCTAGGCTATTAAAGAGGAAAAACTAAACCTCAACCAAAAGTGAGGTCAACAGCAGTAAAGGGGAGAAGAACATTTGTGAACTGTAGAGGAGTATCAGTTTGTTGTATGTATGGAGCTAAAACAGTATTAGGTACTGTTATGGGAGTAAGAAAACCTGGTGGCATATGGAAAGGCCCATCAGCTGTAGGTGTAGAAGAATGGATGCAAGGAAATGAGGCTTCATTGAAGATGACATGGCGAGAAATGATAAATTTTTTATTTTGAGGGTTGAAGCAGTGATAGCCTTTATGATCGGTGGCATGGCCTAAAAATATATAGTGTGGTGCTATCAGTAAAGTTTTATTGGATATTAAAGGTCTCCATATGAAGACCTAAACTTACACTTAGCAAGTTTCTTAGAAATTTGTGCTACATTCAGATATGATGGTGTTTCTAATGATGCTGTTAGACTTAAATTTTTTTCTTTTTTCCCAAGGGATAAAGCTAAGAAGTTGTTCAATTCATTAGCACCGGGTTCAATTAGGATACAGGGAGATCTAACCTAGAAATTTCTAGCTAAGTATTTTCCACCATCTAAAATCGCTTAGTTGCGAAATGATATCACTTCATTATGTCAGCGTGATTGGGAATCAATTTATGAGGCTTGAGAATGATTTTAGGAACTTCTTAAGAAGTGTCCACATCACGCATTACATGATTGGCTTATTATTCAAAACTTTTATAATGAATTAGTTGGATCTTTGAGGGCGATCAATGACACTGCTACTGGAGGCTCGCTCATGTCGAAGGCATTTGAAGAGGCTTATTCTCTCATTAAGGAGATAACCACAAAAAAGTTTCAGTGGTCATCTTATAGAGTTAATTCTAAGAGAGTAGTGAGTATTCATGAAAAGGATGTACTTACAATCTTAACTTCTCAAGTTGCAGCGATCGCAAGAAAATTGGATCGATACTAATGCTTGCAAAGAATATTAGCTAACTTAAGACAGATTCCTTAACATCTCTACTCCACATCAGTGCTATATAGCCTCTCACCTCTAGATGCCTTTAGCCTATGTCATCATAATGATCAAATCAAAGCGTCAAGGTACTAAACCTTAAACTAAAATTATAAAAATCTAGTCTGTCACTCTAGATCTAACTAATTCTACACCCATCAAAACTCGTCTCTTTATTTATTTGCACTCCCTTTTCAATGATTCTGCCTAGAATGAAGTGTGGTATACACTAGTTGGGGAGAAATCACAGCCCTCTCAGGTCATTATGTTTCTCAATCGATTTTAACCTCACAAGTGGCCAGTTTGCAAAGTAAATGAAGATTTGGTGAAAATACCATCACAATTTTTAAAAGTAAAAAGAAATCCTTAAATCATTCTTATCCCACAAGATTAAGTCTTATATGCAAGAAGAAAGAATGGTAAGTACTCAAAATTCATGGAGATTAAACAAAAAAAAAATATTTGCATTAAAATCCAAGTCTTACAACAAAAAATCCTTCTCATTATCTTATGTCTTTAAAAACTCCAGAAAACTCCAAAAAATTTGCCTACTACTATGAGAGGCATATTTGATTATCGACTGACTAAAGTAGAGAACAATATTAAAAATTTATAAGCCGAGGTGTATCGGTTGGGTGAACATTGTTCTCACTTGGATCATTAATATCAAGCTCAATTCAACTAACGATCCAAGTTTTGTGAGGCTGAAGTGGAGATGTATAGGAAAAATGAGTGGATTGGAGAAGAACCATCAGATGAGTTTCCAACCTGCCCAACTTACCATATATATGAGTCGAGGGAGAGGATGGATGAAGATTCACCAGAGGATGATCAGGAAGATGATGATGATGATGCATATGACTTAGTGTGATAGTTTTTATGATCTTCTTTATGTTTAGTTTTTTGTATTGTGCTGCTTGATGTTGCTGTATTTTCTTTTCATTTATGTATTGAACAATTTTAATTTGTCATTAATTTAATTTGAAATATTTGTAGACAAATTTCTTTCTGGTTATTTTATATTTCTATGCTAATACCTGAACTGTTTTTAGACTTTCTTCTAGTTCAGTTTTTCTTTTAGCATGTGTAGTTTAGATTTACTTTCAACTGCATACTGTTATATCATGTGGAATACTTGTAAATGTTTTTGATAGTCTTATCTAGTAGCATGTATTTATGAGCTGTGATTTTTTTTCTTGCTTATATTTTTCAGTACTTATTATCATACATGTAAAAAATCAAGTTTAAATTTTATTTGTCCTCAGTAACTTATATATTAATTTGATTTCAATGCAAAACAAGTTATGATATGTGGTGTTATCTTCAGGGTATTATAATTTTGATTTTGGGAATGAAATATAAAACTTAGTTGAAATCTTTGGTGAAAAAGATTTTGCTAGTTAAGGTATTTAATAGAAGACTAGAAAAATGAGTGTATTTTTGAAAAATCAAGGATTCTTAGATTTACACTTTTAAAAGGATTGAGACTCTATTAAAACTTATGTTCAAACTAATACCACATTTCTTAAGTAAAAGATAGTGATAAGTTTTTAACTTTAGAAGGAGGATAGTAAAATTCAATACTATTTAAGGTCTATCTAGATATATTAATCCTTATAAAAAGTAAGGATTAAAAGGATCTTGAAAAAAAAAAGTGAGGTGAAGCTTGAGGAGAAGCCTAATAAAAAATTGGTTTCACTTGAATCTTCTTAAAGAAAAAGACTTAGAAACATTCATAAACTTGTTTTTATTTCAAAAAGTATTAGTAAAAATTTTGCAAATAGAGTTCCTAAATTCTAACTTTATACTTTCTAGGAATCCTAAGTTTAACAAATTACAATTGTTTTTGAACTAGATAGAAAGTCAGGATTGCTAAGTTTAATATTAAATATTCTTATATCCTAGTTTTAGTCTGATTCACTAGAACGACTTCTAAGTTATACTACAACATTCCTATAACAAAATTGTAGGAAATCCTAAAGAATTCCACTACCTCAAATCAACATATTTAGTTTTTAAAGTTGTAGTGTTACTTGAGGACAAGTAACGTTTATATTTGAGGGAATTTGATATATCTTTGGATATACTTAGTTTCTTTTTTATTTTACTCATATTTTTGAATGAAATTGCACTTTAATAGAATGTATTTTTATGTTTATAATGTATGTATAATAGGTATGAACATTGTAGCGAATTTAGATTGAATCAGAGCGAAACAAAACCAAATGAAGCAAATGTGTTGATTGTGGTCTAGCGCCAAGGTGTTGTAGCGAAGCAGAGTAGGAGAAAGATTGGAGTTTCAGATGTCTATATATGTCACGATCAACAAGTTGCCTTCCCAACTAGCTCGAGCGAGGTGGAGGAGAAAGATGGGACTTTTTGAGGTCTATATAAGCCGTGATCACCGAACATAGGAGAAATAATGGAGTTTCAGAGGTCTGCATATGCCGAAATCAAGTCGTTGCCTTCCCAACTAATTTTAATATCAGTGGTTCTTTCTCGCCCACAGGTTGACGAATGCAAATAGTAAGAGAGAAACAAAATTTGAATGAGGTAAAATAAAAAGTTTAGCATTCCTTTCTCATAATATTAAAGTTTTTAGTTCGATTTGTGTAATTTTTTAAGGTTTGAAATTCATATATGTAAAAAAATCATTTTTTGTTTGGTTAGTACTATAAAAGAAACTTTCATGCGAGTTACCTTATCCACGAAATCGTTTCCTTTTTCTCCGCAACTCTCCTTCTCACTTTTCGTCCCTCTCTCGGGAAAAACATAGCGTCGGGCTCGAGAATCCCAATTTCTCTCTCTCCCGTGCTTGCTTTCCTGCAATCGGCCCGTTGTAGATGGAGAATTCGAGATTTGTATCATGCGAAAAGCTCGATCGCATGGCGAATTGGGTTGGGACGAGCGTGGCCTCGGCGTTCTTCGCTTCCCTGGAGCGGTGCTCTTGCATAAACCTGAGTACCAACGACTCCGACGAAGATGAGGAGGCGAAGGATCGCCCCTTAATGCTTACTAAGCCGATGGTACTAGACGCGTCCGAAGAGAACGCCTATACCGACAAGCTTCCGCCCGTTTGATTCTCACCTATCCTATTTCATTTCTGTTATTTGGTATACTGTTCTCTTGGGTTTGCGTGCTTTGCAGAAAGTGCCTATTCGTTTCTGTAAAAATTGATCGATCTGTTGAATCGTATATTTGGGCATATTTTCTACATATTCTCAGTGTCTCAATTTTTTTTTTTTTTAATAATCTGCAAGTTCTTGATTGAAATTTCTCATTTAAAACGGTGGACGAATATAAATTTTGAGTCATTTGAGAATAAAGCGCATTCACTTTCGACTGGATTAAAAAAGTTATTCTATCCTGCTATGTTTGCTTTGTTTTTCTTCCTTTAAAAAATGAAGGGGCTTGAGTTTGAGCTGCTTTTGAGCTTCTTTTCCCATAATCTGAAAAAAAATGGCACGGGATAATTTTCGCTTTATGCCTCGAAGATCAAGAGATCCCTTTTTTTTTTATTTAATTCCCAGTATTCTTATCCATTTGCTATTCTTCTGATTCTAGTTTTAAAAAGCTGCTCAAGAGAAGTTTGGCTCAAGTAATTCGATAATTGTGAGATATGCGGATGCCAGTTATGGATGGATTTCAACACCTTCAGTTGAGAACAGGCCTTGTTCAGGTTTTCACTCTCTGTTCAAAACTGTTTGTATATTTATTGATTTTGTTAGCAATTTTGATCAGCCGAAGAAACAAAGATGATGCAAAATTGTTAGGATTGTTCTTATCAAGTAATGAGCAGAGACTTGACTAGTCGATTAACTTTTTGGTATATATGATTTTGGCTTACAGATAGCTCAAAGATTTGATTTATATTTTGCTCGAATTGAAATCAAAGGTTGAGGCCAAGCTTTGGGATTTCGAATTGAGCTGAGTTTTATCCTGATTTTAAATAAATGTGATGAGTGATCATATCAAAAGGATATAACTTTAGGGACTGGAGCTTGGTAGTGGTCTCTGCTCTCCAGAATGATCAAAATTTTAATAGCTGCATTTTTCTTGGTTCCACCCTAAAATCAAATGATAAACTAGGAGGTTATTTGGATTCAACGGGAGTTTAATTGGACAAGAGAGCTTGTGGACATGCAGTTTTACAAAGATTTTTTATCCCCATGATTGATCCGTATACACCCATTTATTACTCAAAAGAGAAATCAAAGAAGGATTCAGCCAATTTGTGTTGGATCATATAACCTGGAGAGATTTGAGATTATTTTTCAGTGATAAAATTTCTTGAAGCTTAGGACATTCAATTGCGGTTCTCTGAAGACGCCTTTAGAATGAATTTGCTTATCATTATCATGGGCAAAAACCTAGCCGCAAAGGTTTTCAAAGATTTAGGATGCTTTGAGGAAGAGAGAGTGAAATGCTTTCTTTTTCTGATGGAGGGAACAAGGCAGTAAGAAATTTGATGCTTGATGACTTCATAAGAATTAATAAATTGAAAGCTGGTGCAAAAGCAGCAACAATAATACTATTTAATACTACCAAGCATAGAGAGAAGAACGCTGCGACTGATCATTAATATAGTGAGTCTTATTTCCCATAACCTCGTGTAAAGCTTGAGTGAAGGGTTACGAGAAATTTTAGATCGGAATGTCATTATCATAATTATGTTGTTTCAAAATCTTTAAATTTATTTTTAGATGAATTTAATGTATAAATAATCAAACAATTTTAATAGTACACTTTTCTTAAATTAAATTCAAAGATGTTAAAACTCATGTTGTTCAAAATTTTGAACAAATTATTTTCGCTTAAATTTTTTCCTTGGTAAAGTATGCCATTATGTGGAGATTTGAAAATTGGAGAAGTGTGAGTCCCAAAGTCTAAAATGATATCGGTTGAAAGGGTGCAGTAAATAATGATTTGATTGACTTGGAAAAGATAGCCAGATTGAGGTGGGAGTGTGGTATGTTAGAAATAGTACATTTTTAGTTTTGGTTTTTAGCCTGCAGATGTTCACGCAAGCATTTGGGAACCAAGACAAAGATTTGCATGCAAGAACTTCATTAACATTACCTTTGATATGATTTTTTTATTGGAAGCTAAGCAACACACAGTTAGGTCTTAAACTAACGTAGGAGATTAACAAGGGGCATGATAAATCTATGATTTTGGGGTAGGGAATTGCAAAAGAGTCAATCTTGGCAAAGTTAGAAAAAAAGGAATGCCATTATGACAAAGAACATGAGACCAATCTTAATGAAGGTAGAAACCTACGTTAGGGTGATGGACAAGAAGAAAAGCGCTCCGAAATTTAGAAAAGCACAATTGGAATTTTACTCATAAAAATTTGTTTTATAACATTTCAACTACCCTCCATTCATAACATGACTCATCTCCCACCCATTCCTATTTTTGGACTGAAAACAAAATAAATGACAATCTAATTATCTCCCTCCTATAGCAGTTAATACAACAATCAAATAGTTGAACTTCTTAAAATAATTTTTTGGTGGTTCTCATAGGCAATAGATAGTGAATAAGAATAAAAATGCTTTGAAATTTAGAAAAAAGAATAATTGATATTATATTCATTAATAACACTGCCGTTGTCGGTCCCAAGCCCGAATGCGAAAAGTGGAGGGTTGTGTTAGGTAGTCGACAACCAGCGCAAAACTTGTCGAAAAAATCATGACATGAATTCTTTTGATCATTGTGTAAGTGCTAGAGCGTCCTCTAGAAGCGACACGCTGTAAAGCTTGAATACAGTGAAAAGTGTGTAAGAGCCGCTACACCGACACCTGGGGGTAGTACACCTGGGTGTAGTGTTAAATAAGCAAGGGTTCCCTCATTACGGGCGAATGCGGGTAAAGTAGTAAGTCCATGAAACAAATGAAACTAATATTAGGATATGATCTTGGAATATAAGCACTCTCAATAGCAAATTAATGGAATTAGTTGATATTATGATTCATAGGAAAATTAATATGTATTCAAGAAACTAAGTGAGTTGGAGAAAAAGCTAAGGAGATTGATAATTTAGGCTTTAAACTTTGGTATTCTGGTAAGAGTCGCACTAGAAATGGTGTAGGTGTAATTATAGATAAAAGTTTGAAAGATAATGTTGTAAAAATTAATAGAGTTGGTGATAGAATTATAGCTCTTAAGATTATCATTGATACTAAGATTTTTAATATTATAAGTATTTATGCTCCTCAAGTAGGTTCAGATACAGAGTCTAAAGATAAATTTTGGAATGACATAGAAGACTTAATACAAATGATACCTCTTGAAGAAAGAATTTTTATTGGAGGAGATTTAAATGGACATGTCGGTAGAGTGATAGAAGATTTCAGAAATATTCATGGTGGCTACGGTTTTAGAGTAACTAATGAAGAAGGTAGAGCTATTTTAGATTTTGCTTTAGCGTATGCTTTTGTTATTATTAATACTTTATTCAAGAAAAGAGATGAACATCTTATTACTTATAAGAGTGGATCTAATAAAACACAAATTGATTATCTTCTTATGAGAAGAAGAGATCGTCGTGATTGTAAAGATTGTAAAGTTATTCCAAGTGAAAATTTAAATACCCAACATCGTTTATTAGTTTTAGATTTTAAGATTAAGAGTTGTAAAATAAAAAATACTAGGACTCATCATTGCAGAATTAGATGGAGAAACTTAAAAGATACAAATAAAATTAGATTTCACATAACATATAATGGAATTTTATGAATATAATGAATGAGAATATTCATGAAGGATATTCATGAAGAAGCAAATGTGATGTGGGATAAAATAACAAACACTATTAAACAAATAACAAAAGATGTTCTTGGAGAATCAAGAGAAAAAATATTTACAAATAAAAATAGTTGGTGGTGGAATAATAATGTGCAAGAAAAGATAAAATATAAGAAGTTATGTTATAAAAATTGGTTTAAATGTAAAAGCTTAGAGAACTGAAAAATATATCAAGCGACCCGCAGGGAGTCTAAAAAAACAATCTGTGACGCTAAAAATTCTGCTTTTTATGATCTTTATAATATATTAGATACTAAGGAGAGTGAAAAATATATGTATAAACTAGTCAACTAGAGAGAAAAGAAAAGTAAAGATTTAACTCAAGTAAAGTGTATTAAAGATGTTAACTCAAACTAGCCAAACAAAGAGAAAAGAAAAGTAAAGATTTAACTCAAGTAAAGTGTATTAAAGATGAAAATCAAAAAGTACAACATAGGGAAAAAGACATTCAACATAGGTGGGTGAGTTACTTTGATAAATTTTTTAATGATATTTCTGAAAATACGATCGATCTTAGTGATTTTAATATCGTGAATAATAATAAAACGTTTCATTTTTACCGTTGCATTAGCAAAAAAGAAGTTGAGGAGACTTTAAAGAAAACCAAAGGTGGAAAGTCTGTAGGACCTGATGATATCCCAATTGAAGTGTGGAAATATTTGGGAGATTTGGGAGTTTCTTGGCTTACTAAACTCTTTAATATTATTTTAAAAACTAAAAAGATGCCTGAGGAGTGGAGGAAGAGTATTTT
>NW_018164549.1:2395702-2420957 GCF_001263595.1 Phalaenopsis equestris | reverse complement strand
TTTTTTTTTTTTTCCAAGGATAAATTTCTCATCCCAACCTTCACTCTATTCATTTTAAAAAACTAACACTTAGATGAAGCTAGATATTGAATTCCAAAATAATTTGGAATTATTGCATCATTTATGGAATCAACAACTGATTCCGTTGTTGATTTAGATATCTTGGGTCTGAGATGAGAATGATTTATGGAATCAACCAACTTTTTAAAAGGTGTGAACGATTTAGATATCTTGGGTCCGTTGTCCAAAGCGATGGTGATATAGATGGGGATGTTAATAGTAGAATTCAAGTTGGTTGGTTGAAGTGGAGGAATGCTTCGGGCCTTTTGTGTGATAGAAAAGTACCGCTAAGACTGAAAGGAAAATTTTATAAGATGGTGGTGAGACCTGCAATGCTCTATGGCGCTGAATGTTGGCCTTTAAAAGAGAAGCATAATAATAAGTTAAGTGTTGCCGAGATGAGAATGATTAGGTGGATGAGTGGCTTTACACTTAGAGACAAAATGCGGAATGAATATATTTGTGAGAGGGTTGGTGTAGCTCCTGTGACAGACAAAATTAGAGAAAGTCGTCTTAGATGGTTTGGTCATATTAAACGTCGACCATTAGATGATCCGATTAGGAGAGTAGATGTTTTAAATTCGACTTGTGTTAAGAAAGGCAGAGGTAGACCTAGGAAGACTTGGGCTTATTGTATTAAAAATGATCTTAATTTACTAGAACTAAATGAAAATATGACACTAAATAGGACGCAATAGAGAAAAAGGATTCATGTAGCCGACCCCACGTAGAGGGATTAAGGCTTTGTTGTTGTTGTTGTTGTTGTTGTATATTCATTAAAATTTGTTTTCTACAATTACTATTATCCATTTAAATATATCATCTCCCGCTCATCACTATTTTTTGGACACCAAAAGTAAATGACAACCTGATCATCGCCCTTTTGTAAAAGCTAGTTCAACAAACAAACATTAAGGGGCTGTTTCGGATCACTTTTGTTTTTTGTTTTTTATTTTTTATATTTATTTTGTTTTGCTTACGTTTCAATTAGAAACAAAACATGTTTGGTATGCTTGATTAAGATATAGTTGTTTTTGAAAATAGTTAAAACACCTAATTGTTGTTTTATAGACAATGAATAGAAACATGCAAATAATACACCAAACAAATATGTTTTTTAAAACAAACGGAAAAAAAAAAAGAGATAAAAGTGATCCCAAACAAGCCCTAAGTCTTAGAAAAAAATTAAGGTGAAACTTATACGTGCTAGAGCCTGAGTTAGGGAGTTTGCTGAATGGATCGTTTAAGCGTCCCATCTAAGATTTGTTTTTAATAGATAAGTTGGCAGTTAGGTGCTGATATGGAGTGCTGAAATCTCAAACTAGACCTATATAAATCTCCCTGTGCTGGAGAGACTCGTCCTTGGCATCTTTAAACTTCCTCTTTGTCTTAATATGTTGATATAACTGTGAATTAAAAGTCATACATGTGGTATCCATGCAGCTTGCTTTTGTGGTAATTTTTATTGATATGTAGCTTACTCGACAAAGTCCATCAGCCTTAGATTTGAGTTTAGCCAACCCTAATGGAAATCTCTCTTTTTTAGGTAAGCTCACACCAAGTCCCACTTCTTGATGGTTGCTGGATTTCAAAAGTTGTTGGCTTAATTCTAATATTTCACATTCTGATTCTCAATTTTGTCATTAACCTATTGGCGTAGCTTCTTGAATCTCCTTAATACTCTTATCCAACATCAGTAATAAGCTCTATGGCTATGTTTTTTGGAATCAGTTCGCTAGGAGTGATATAGTTATGATCATAGACGAGATGGGCTTTGATTGGTTGTTTGAATTTGCCATATATTATATGCAAGTTCTTCTAGACCAAGGTTCTAATACCACCATTGGATATTCTTGCCCATGAAATAACACATCAAAATTCTCAAATTGTGGTTAATAGCTTCTATGTTTTCATTAGTTTGCATATAAACAACCTAGCAATAGGGCAATTTGGTACCCTTTTTTCGCTGTAGAGTCTTCCTAAAATGATTCATGAATTTAACGTTGATATCAAAAGTGATAATCTTCAAAATACCATGAAGATGCACAAGCTCATGTAAGTATAGTTCGATAATATATGTAGCATCATTAGTTTCGTGGCATTGCACAAAATGAGCCCTTTTGAAGAAGGTTTATTTAGGCACGCTATGTTGGGAATAAAATGCTATTATGATTGGAGGAATGCTAAGAAAGAAAATCATCATAATTTGAAAGAGTCACTTTTATTTCACTCTATTTTCTTCTTGATACAAATTCAAACACATCACACATAGTTATGCTAGTGACCAATGTTTTGAAAACCGAATCGGGCCAACCGGTTCAACTGGTCCGAACGTGAAGATAACACTTCGATTTTCCCAACCAGTGAGCTTATTATTGCTTCAATTTTTCAAACTGCGTGACGTTTATTAAATTCTTCCATTATCCAATTTCACAAACAACGAGGCTTATTAAATTTTCTTATCATCCGATTTCCCAAACAATGACAGATCTCAAGCTTTTCTTTATTGAGATGGTACGAAACCAGATAAAAATTTTCAACTTATTATTGAAGTTTAAAAGATATTACGAAGCCATATTAACATTCACTAGAAATCTAAAAGATAACACCATCCAGTGATATAATCAAAATTATGCAATAACTTGTAAGCATTTTTTATTGAAATTTAATTGATAAAATTTTGATTTTCATTCTTATGTGATTGTGGTAAATTACTTAATATGTAATTTAAAATCTAAGTTGTAAGTTACCATTCATTAGAAATATAATTTTACAATTTATTGTCAAAAGAAGTTTTTGTTAAATTTTTGTTTTTTTTTTCCTTTAGCTTTTGTTTTATAAATAATCAAAATTTTACATTTTTAAATTTTTGTTTTTATTGCATCATTTTGATTATATTTAAATATTTTTTATAATTATTATGTTGTTCGGTTCGACCTTGGATTGGACCCCTATTGAACCTATGAACCTTGAATCTCTCTTCCTTTCGGTTCGATGTTTTGTCCAATTTTCAGAACTTTGCTAGTGACATCTCCATTATGATTGTGCCGACACATTTCAATCCTTAATGACTATTATTGACTTTTAGAATACTCTTCTACACGTCATTAATTGTATATTCTAGATTTTTCTAAACACTCTTTAAAATGTCTTTAGAATTCTCAAAAATTTCTTAGAATGAGTTTCTAGAATTTTCCAAAGACCATTCTAGATTATAAGCTTAATTAAAGCCTAATTTCATTTTTTTAAGGCGTTTTTGGGTTACCCCACGATGGAGCACAATCCTCATGAGGTTTACCCACCGGATCATCTTTTACACCCACAAGCTCAGCTTGCGCCCCATAGGGGCTTACACCCCACTATTAGGTTAAACAAAAAAAAGAAAAAAAAGAACCGTAATTTCCCAGACATACCCGAATCATGTTGATTCACACGTCTCTTCCGCAATAGAAGGAGACCCCGCGACTGCTTCCTCCAACAACAGACGATCCCACAGTCATCTGATTCGTCTCTCGCACAGTGTGACCAACATAAAATCCCGCATTGGAAAGCCTTTTCCAATTTTGCAGCACTGGGGTGCCAACCAGCCCTTCAATTTGTACTCACAATCTACTTGGCATCCTCTCCTCTAGGTTGGTTGAGAGTGTATGTGTACGGGGACTTAAATTCTCCAGGTAGGTTGGTATTGGGATCGTTTTGCGTGATGACTTGGGCAAACTTAGTTTGACTTTGGGTACAAAACTTCTACATTGTCACAGCACATAGGTGGAATTGATGGCGGTTGGCTCTCTCTTTACTCTTTTTGAGGATTGGATGACCAAATGTCGGGAGATTATCATTGAGGGTGACAATGTCAATGTTATAGATTACCTCTGAAGCAACATGGATAAGCGGCGATGGCAACAAGAGATTTTGTACTATTTTTTTATCTAGATTCAATTAAGTTATTTTCCAACACATCCTCAGGGGTAGTCAATAAATTTGCTCATGCATGCGCTAGGATGGCTATAGATAGAGACTTTGTTTTGAGTGTTATAGATGTTGATGATCCTCTTTTTGTTTTGTTGCTAGAGGATATTTGAGCCATGTTGATAGTGTCCTAGGGACAGTTTTTTGTTGTTGTCTTTTATGTTTTTATTTTTGTTTTTGTTTTTGTTTTTGCATGTATTTTTCATTTTGATTAATGTAATATGCACTTATTCATGGAAAGCCCTTTCCTCCTACGTTGTTTGCTTCTCCTCTCACACGTAGCGTGACCAGCAGAAGATCCGACAGCTGCTTCCTCCCACGACGCACGCTGCATGACCCGAAGGCAAAAGATCCTAGACTCTCTCACACAGAGTGTGCGCTTCAACTCTTCCGCAACCGGATTTTATTTGGCAAGCAAATTGTATGCGGGTTTTAATGCTTTATAAGGAATTAATAGATTATTTCACTGTGGCTTATGTGTAGCTAATTTTATAAGATGGTGGTAAGACCTGCAATGCTCTATGGCGCTGAACGTTGATCTTTAAAAGAGAAGCATAAAACTAAGTTAAGTGTTGCCGAGATGAGAATGCTTAGGTGGAGGCGTGACTTTACACTTAGATACAAATTGCGAAATGAATATAATCTGTGATAGGGTCAGTATTGCTCTAATGACAGATAAAATTAGAGAGAGTCGCCTTAGATGGTTTGGTCACATTAAACGTCGACCATCAGATGATCTGGTTATGAGAGTAGATGTTTTAGATTCAACTTATATTAAGAAAGATAGAGGTAGACCTATAAAAACTTGGGTTGTATAAATAACGATGTTAATTTATTAGAATTAAATGAAAATATGACACTCAATAGGACGCAATGGAGAAAAAGGATTCATGTTAGATGAAAATAAGACACCCAATAGGACGCAATGAAGAAAAATGATTCATGTAGCCGTTTAGTGGGATAAAGATTTGTTGTTGTTTTTGTTATTGTACATTGAGTTTACTGTAGCTATAGTAATTTCACTATAGCTTACTATAGCTACGGTAAATCTGCAACTTTGCATTGCTTTTGATTTTTTTATTTTAATGTTTAAGGTTAGTTATTAATTTGTAATGGAAGTGGGAGATTGTGTGATCGATAGTGGTTGCACTAGCAAGATATACTTTGCATGACAATATACAACAAACACACCCAATAAAAATATTTCAGATGTAAGTTTTGCAATGAAGTGTGTAGTGAAAGAATAAATAGGATGAAACATCTTTTCGGCATACACAAGGGCATTACACCATGCACTAAAGCCCCCACTAAAGTTCAAGTGGAATGCAAGGAAGCATTAGAAGATACAAAAGTCAAAGCATAACGTGATGAAATATTAAGTGACATTAGAAATAGTGCAACAAAGGTTTTTAAAGGTCAAAATGCCACTAATTCTTTATTACTGGACTCCTCTCTAGGGCTGTCAAAACGGCTCGTTGTTCGCGAACAACTTGTGTTCAGCTCGTTCGTGAATTTAATGAGCCAAACACGAACAAAGATATCTTCGTTTGTGTTCGGCTCGTTTTGGCTCGAAATACTACTCATCATTTATATATATATATTGACTACAAGGCTACAAAGAATTAAAATCAATAAAATAAAATAAAAATTATTAAATTAGATTCAAATAATGTTTTAATGTAAACAATAATTTTTAAATCTTGCCCCAACTGTTAACAGCTTATGACTACGTGATTAGGATTGTCAAAGCGACTCTTTGTTCGTGAATAGCTCGTGTTCGGCTCGCTAAGCAAACAAATCGAATACAGACACTTTTTGAGTTCGAAATATAAACGAGCCAAACACGAGCTGAGCCTGTGCTCGCTCATATTTAACTCGTTTACACCTCTACTCCTCTCAAAAGACACTTAGATTTAGAGGTCCAATAAATTCTTTCATCACAACACAATCTAGGAATTCTACTCTAAATTCCAAGTTGGAAAAAGATGAAATAAAGGAAATATATGGGGCAATTGGTAGATTTTGCTACTCAGCTGGATTGATATTTAATGTTATCAATGACCCATAATATATGTATATGTTTGAAGCAGTTGCTAATTTTAGACCAGTTTTTACCACATCTAAAATGAATGAATTAAGAACTTGGATACTCCAAGATAAAGTGGCTTCAATCAATAATACGCTCGAGAAGTGTAAAAAGTCATGAAGTAAATATGATCGCTCGATTGTGTTAGATATTTGAACATATGAAAAAGTAGAATTTTGATTAAATTTCTTGTTAACAACCCAACAAAGTTTTTTTTTTTTCAAATCTGTGGATGCTTCTAATGCTATAGAGAGTGACGAGTCATTAATCACTTATTCGGATAATGTGATTGAGAAAGTAGGAGAAGCAAATGTGATGCAAATTATACAGATTATGAGTCAAATTATGTGAATGTTGGTAAAAAAATAATTGAAAAAAGACGACATATATATTAAACACATTGTGCATCACATTGTATTGACCTATTATTTGAAGAAATTGGAAATTTGAAGATTCATGAAAACACACTTGCAAAAACAAAACAAGTTGTTAAATTCATTGACGGGCACACATGAGTTCTTGGCTTGATAAGATCTTTTACAAATGAGAGGATATTTGTTTGTCCAGCTATAGCAACCACTTCATTTAAGCAATGTTCTCCTCAGAAGTTTGATATTTTAGTCAATGTGCTAAAAAGACAGAATCTATAAAAGCTCGAGTTATTATTTTGTTCAATTCATATTTTTTGGGGCCATCTTGTTGTATAAAAAGTGTTGTACCGCTTGTAAATGTTCTAAGAGAGGTTAACTCAGAAGAAATGTCAGTCATATGTTATATTTATGAGTTAATGGATTCAACAAAAGAAAAAATTTCTTTTAATTATGGGCATAATGAAAAGAAGTATGAATCTATTTTGAGAAAAAAATGATGCAAGATGAAAAGTCCAACTTCATAAACCACTGCATGTAGTTGGTTATTATTTACTTAATTTCACTCTGAAGATATGAAAAGAATGTTGGATTATGAAGATTGTCTTAGAGTTGATATTCAACTAGATTTGTATATAGCTTAAGAGGAGATTTTGGGATTAGAGCTGTTATAAACTCAATAAAGTTAAGACCTATTGCTTGGTGGATGAGATTTGGTGGGAAAACACCTGGGTGAATGAATTTTGTTATTTGAGTTCTTAGCCTTTCATGTAGTTTATCAGGTTGTGAAAGAAATTGAAACACTTTTCAATCGATGGTAATATTTTTTTTCTTGAAATTATTATTACTTGCTTTTATAATTTTATCTTAGTTTAATACTAAGAAGAGGAACAAATTGGAATACATGAGATTGATTGCTCTGATGTATGTAAGGTATAATATTTAGATTGAGGGAGAGAAGTATAAGAAGAAAATAAGACTTAAATTCAATATTGTTAAATGACAGATTCTGATAATGAGTGAATTATCGAGAAAAAAAATCTAGTGCTTCTACATGAAACCTCTTGGGTAAATTTAGAAGAACAAGTATTTGATGTTGATGTATAAGAAATATACCCATAAATAATGAAAACAAAAAGCCCAAAATATTACACAATAAAGAAAGAATATTTTTATAACATATTTTTATATAGAAAGAAAGTTGAATTAAAAAAGTTTCATATTTACATTTAATTGTCATTTACATAACTATGCATTAAAAAAAGATCCTAAATATTTATGAATATCATGTTGTTTGTTTTTATAATTTAGACACTAATGATAAGGAGAAACAAATTATGAGTGCACCTAAGATTGAGGATGATGATGACTTTAATGAAGCGGTCAATGAATGCAGACAATATGAAAAACATAGTTGTAATTTGGACATAATTATTGGTGAAAAAAAAAAAGATTTTGAGGATAAAGTTGAAGAATTAATAACATTCAAGGATTGAGATCAATTGAACATAATTTTTTTATATGATTCTACTTTTTTTTGTGGATTTATGTTAATATATGGAAGATTTTAATCTTAGAAGACTTGTTTTGAAATTCAACGAGTGTAAGTTCTTTTAATATCTCTTAGTAATTTTTTTATTAAGCACAATTAGTTTTTTTTTTCTCTTAAAATTTATATTCCTCATATTTTTTATATTGTAGGGCTTACACCCGATTTTTTGGGGCTTATGCCTCGCCCCATAATAGCTAAAACACCTCATTCAACACACACGCCTTTTTAAAACATTGATTTTCAAGACCCGTAGAGTAAGCTCATCTCTTTTCTTGCTCTATCCTTAGTTGCTCCACTTCTTCATTCTTAACGTATGGAAAGAAATTTTAGTCCTCAACTTATGGTTCCCAAACTCATTCTCCTTCTTAATCACATACAACATCTCAACTAATGAGTGTTTGGATTGTAGGACTTGTAGCCTTTCAAGTTGGAGTCATAACCAATGAAAATGAACTTCTTATTTTTATCATCTAGCTTACTTTGTTGATCATCAGGTACATGCACATAGACCCATTCTTCCAAACATTTTTAGATTGGAGACACTAGACTTCCTTCTATTCCTTGCTTTTTGTGTTGTCATTCCCCAGACACTTCTTGTTGAGATTAGTTGAACAAGTAAACCGTGTATGCAACAACTTTGGCTTAAAACTCTTTCGGTGGCCTCTTACTCTTAAGCATAGTCCAACCATATTGAGGATAGTTTGATTTACATTCTGCTATACCATTTTATTGAGAGAATATTGGGAAAGTCAACGATCAATATACTTCATTGGCTTCACAAAATTTTTGAGATTAATTTGAAATGAACTCGCCTCCATGATCATATCTCACGGCTTTGATCTCAATGTCGCTTTTTTCTCCACCAAAGCTTTCAACTTCTTGAATACTTCAAAGAACTACAATTTTGCTTAAAAAATATATCCAAATTTTTCTTGAAAAATCATCTATGAAGAGAAGGAAATAATTATTATTATCAAGAGAGCTTTGCTGGACCGCACACATCCGTATGTATGAGCTCAAATGACTTTTATGCTCTTGAATTTGACACATTTGAAATATTCTTCCTGAATTGCTTTTTGAGCAAGCAACCTTAACATATATGGTCGGGATGGTTGATGAAAAGCAGAAATTTCGTTATTTTTTTCTTTGATATCAACTCCAATTATCCAAAATTAAGATGCTCGCATCAAATGTACCTGAGCCAAGATGGATCTTTGTAACATGCGTTGAGACACTTGGCAATGTCATTTTGATCATTAAGCAAGAATATTCTCTCTTAACATTGATATATTCACAATTAGGTTGCTCATGTTAATTCTTTTAGAAAGATTCTTGTTTTTCAAATGAATATCATAAACTTTCTCTAATAGGTGGCCCAAACTTAGTGTATTATGTTTCATATTCGACTTGTCTTTCACCGTTACCTTGAACTTATCTACATAGACACATTGCCTCTCACACACTTGTCAATCTCCACTAACATGCACACACGTATGGTTGCTTGCACCGGTATCCAGATACCATGTGCTAACTTCACTTTTTTCATTCTCATTATATGTCAGTGGCAAAGTGTCATATTGTTCACTTTTCTCTTCTACGTAATTTGTTTTCTCGTCAACTTTATTATTGTTTGGAGGTCTACGTTTTACTCGTAGTGACTAAACTTTTGGCAGTTGTAACACATCACTTGAGACTTGTCGTGCCTTAGTCTTGATTTTTCTCTTCTATGCGCTCTTGTTGATCTTTCTCATCCGAAATTAATATTGTTGTTATCATTATTGAAACTCCAACATCGTCCACTTCCATGACCATGGCCTTGTCCTTGACTGTGATCTCTTCTTTGTTGACTTCTTTTGTACTTGAGCTCTTTTAATTGAATTAAGTTGCGTCTTTAGGAGTTCTTTCATGATGTCTTGCTTCTTTTTCTTTTCTTCATAGGCTTTAAAAGAGATGCAATCAAACTTCAAATCTAAAGATTGAAGAATTTTCTCCATAGTTCTTACATCTTTTAAGTGTTACCCATTTTTTTTTAGTTGATTAGAAATTGCCAAGACTCTATTAAAGTGGTTGGAGGCGACTTCAACATCTTTCATGTGTAAGACTTCAAACTCACCATTTATTGTCTGGAGACGCACCTTCTTGATTTGCTTCGCTCTTTTATAAGAGATTTGATGCTTCTCCTATGCCTTGACAGACTTCTCATCGAAAATCTTTTCATAATCTTCATCATCTAATCTTTGATAGATTAGATAGAGAGCATTTTTTGTCTCTTTTTATAAATGGTCTTGATGCTTCTTCCATGCCTCCTTGGAAGATTTCTCATTGATTTTTTTTTTCAAAATCATCATCATTCAATCACTGATAGATTAGATACAAAGCATTCTTGTTTATCCTTTTGAGTTTGGGATAGACTGACTCATCTCCCAGCTCTTTGTAACCTTTCTCTACTATCTCTCAGACATCCTGTGCTCCAAGGAGGGCCTTCAACTTGATGCTCTAATTGTCTCAATTGTTCTTAACGAGCATTGAGACTTGAAAGGGAATCATTTTGTTGCTCCTCATCCTCTCTACAAGGAATATTATTATGACTTCGATACCACTTTGTTGGAAATAAAATATTATTATGATGGGAGAAATGCTAATAAAGAAGATGATTACAACTTGAATGAGTCACTTTTATTTCACTCTATTTTCTTCTTAATATAAACTCAAAACACATCACACCTATTTATACTAGTGACATCCTCTATTAAGCTTGTGCCAATACATTTCAATCTTATGACTACTGTTAACTCTTTTGAACACTCTTCTGCATAAGTTATTAATTACATATTCTACATTTTTCTTAAACACACTTTTTAAAATATCTCTAGAATCTTCTAAAATTTTTTAGAATGCGTTTTTAAAATTTTTCAAAGACCATTGTAGGTTATGTGCTCGATTAATGCCCAATTTCACATAGGCCAAAATCAAGTTCAATTTTCAGCACATACCAAATAATTCTTATTTATTTAAATATCTAACACCTAAACTTTACATTTACATTTATAACTTCCAAATCTTTCTCATCACTTCAAAAGTATCACTATTTTAATTAAAAAAAAAAGAAATACACCTTTTCATGTATAGTTGAGATAGCACATCTGTAAAAATTGAAATTTAGGTGTCAGATTTGTAAATGCATAAGAAATAAGAGGCATGCATCCAAGTAAATCTTCCTTTGAAGAATTGGTACACTATCACCACAATTGAATTTATGTTGCTGCAGGTGGTGGACAACAATTAACTTCATGTTGAGTTTGACCCATCGAAGATTTAAAAACCGACTATGAATGGTATATAGCCCATCCTTCTCTCAGGGGTCTTGGTAAATTTGACCGAACCTTCATTTTGTTCGTCATTAATCACCAACCCTGAAATAATGACTCGTAATGTTTCTGATGCATAATGCTAGTCCCTTTTCTGGACCTGTTTCAATGGCCATCCATTGTGGCATTAGATTAGAATGGCCTCTCATAAAGTGCTCCTTGGCTTGCAGGGCCAAAATCCTTGAAATAAATACTCGTTATTAATGTGATATGTTTCATGTTTTCATTACTTGCATTTTTGTTAGTTTCTACAAAATTAATTTCTTTCAAAAGCACAATTGTTTTGAGAATAGCCAGTCGAAAATGTTGTCGGTTGAGTACATCAGTCACCGGGACTTCTCTCATGCTCAAAAAACTGTGGTAGCTATTATAAATTTTTTTTTTCCAAATGTGAAAGCTGCCACCGCACATAATCAGGATTGATGGGAAAACACAAATTTCAGATGCAGTTTTTTGAAAATGCTGTCAAAACGTAGTTTATCCAAACAAACAAAATTGTGATGCGGTGTCACACCGTCATCGTACCGCCCCAAACGGACCCTTAGACTCCAATTGAATTTGTCTTACTTCAGTTAGGATAGTTAGGGTGCTGAATAGTTTAATGAAATGTCGATAACAGAAAATTCCTCAGGTCGATGAGGGCCTTGGGATTTGTCCCGTCAGCATTGGCTTCAAACTTCTGGTTATCCATTTCGAAGCTAAAATTTTCTTACATGTGCAGAAGTATAATTTCTTGGGAAATCTACATACATACAACACATTTTTTTGCATTTACATATCTAAAACTTAAAGTTTGAAGTTTACATTTATAACTCTAACACCTTCGTATTAAAAATCTATGAATGTAAACATGTATTTCACTTTTTAAAAAGCTAATGATAGTGATATTTCCGAGGTAATGTCAAAGATTTGAGTGTTATGTTTGTAAATATGTAAGTTTTTGTTAGAAATGTTAATGTATTAGTGTTGTGTTGTATGTGTATGTAAATGCTCCTAATTTCTTTTTGTCGTTTTGAAACTAAAATGTTGTCGAAATTGACCGCAACGAACTTGTCCATGAGATCATCTTTTATTTAAGGAAGATTTTCATACATGCCACGAAATTCTTATCTATTTACGCATCTAAGACCTAAATTTTGATATTTACATTCATAACTCTTATTTATTTAGTAGAAGAAAGATGTGTTAGAAATGTAAAAAAATGAACTGTAGGTGTTAGATATGTAAAGTAATTAGAATTGTGTGGTATGCATGTAAATTCTCCTTATTTTAAATTATGCTTTTCACTCGTCAACCAATCTCATGTGAATCTAGTGATGTTTCGTGCGTAATTCAATCTTTGAGAAGATGGGACTTTCCATGCAAATTTTCATATATGTCATCCAATTGTAGAATTAGAATTTGATATTTGATCGTAATTTTGTAAATTACTTAGACTCTTAATGCACATAATCCACATTTTCTTCTTGGAAACGAGTACGATGGCTTGCATGGCTTCAATTGCTTCTGATATTACGCTCATACCAGATATCACAAAGGTGCAGAATAAATCTGCTATTTAGAAATTTGAACCAAAGGAGAGGAGCTTTGCAAATTTACAAAATCTCGCTATCACAGCGAAAATGAAGAACATTGTTCTGGATTATGGCTGGAATTATATATATATATAGAAAGGAAATCAATATTTGTCAAAGACCCAAATATCGATTTTCTATGCGTAATCTAGCCCCATGATGGGAGCCCGCGCTATGTGCCTTAAATTCGACCTCCCACGCACCACGATAGGAATCGAATCTTTGCCAGAGGTTATTTACAGTAACGCTGCCTACTTACTAACTGGACAAGAAATGCGGTATATATATATATATATCTCTCGCTCAATTATTAGGCCTAAACAAATAAATGAAATGCCAATTATTTCTCTTCTAGAAACAAATAATTAAGCTAACTTTAAGGGGACGTTTGGGATTATTTATATTTTTCTTTACTATTTTGTGTTTTTTATTTTATTTTGTTTTTGTTTTATTTTGAAAAGACATTTGACATGTTGAAAAAAAAAAACAAATTATTTTTAAAAAATACCTTAAAAAAACCTATGATTATTCTTTTTCTTTTTTACCAATGATTTATGTGGGATCAATTTTGTTTTTATTTTGCTCTAATTTTTTAAAATATTTTTTTCTTGTATATTTTCATTATATTTATTTTTTAAAATCTCAAAATAATTAAAAGGTAATTTAAATATTTTTAAAAATAATTTGATTGATTTTAAACATATAAAACATGTTTTGTTTTAAATTAAAATTAAAAAAAAAATGAAAAGTATAAAAATTAAAAGTTAAAGCAAATACGAACATCTCCAAAAAGTTAGGCAAGTAGTTTGTAATCTTTTTTAAGAGAAATTAATTTATTTTCAATTATAAAAATATGCTAAATAAATATATTTAAAAAACAAATAAATAATAAATAATAAATAAAATTGGTCTTAAACATTATGTATGGTATTCTAAGTCAAACATTACCCGTAATTTTCACGCTGCCAACGATGGCCAGATTTGGGTGAAATGGGATGCCTCAAAAGATAACTATCAATGTTCTAGATACTCAACCCCAATTTACTCCTGGTTTGGTTTGCTTTAGTTCTAAGGCCTTTCCCAATCAACTTTTTATTTGATGATAACAATGCTTCTCAAAGGAAAGATTTTTAGAACTCGATTAAACCTCTTGCTACCAACATTTCTATGCCTTGGATTATTGTTGGAGATTTTGACTGCATCAAAAATTTGAATAAAAAGTTGGTGGTATTCATCTGATTCTTTGTAAATCGGTGAACTTCTACTCTTGAAAGTTTGAATCTAGGCTGATTGAACTTCCTAATACTGAGTTTTCTTATAGTTGGTTTAACCAACAATAAGATAACCCCATCAAATGCCTTCTAGATAAGACTATAGCAAATGAGTTATGGCTCTTTTCATTTCCTCTCTATTCTTATAAATTTGCAATTTTAAATTTCAAATCAATTCCCCATTCTCATTTCTCTTGAAACTCATTTCACCATTAGATGCAGATTTATGTACAAAAATCATTGGTTACAATTTGAAGGCTTCATTCAATTATTTCTAATGCTTGGAACATTCACGTAAATGGAAATACTATGTTAGCTCTTGGGAAAAAAAAATGAAAAATGCTAAAAGATTGTCTTAAACGCTAAATGATCTTCCTCTAGCTAGTTCAAAATCTATCAAGGCCTTGAAAGATTCTTGAAAAGATATTTTGCTTGCCCTTGAACATTAGCTTTTCTCTAAGGATCTTGTCTCTCAAAATATTCAAACTCGAAACAAGCTCATTGAGGCAACCAATTGGGAAAATATCTGGATTAAGCAATGAGCCAAGTGCTCTTGGTTAACTAAAGGGGAAGACTTCCTTAAATTTGTAGGGCATTGCCCAAGTTGTTGTTGATTATTTTTTCCACCCTCCTCAATATCTTAAACAACCCTTCAAATCCCCACATTCATAAACCCATTGGATGAAGACTTAACTCTAATGAAGGCCCTCTTCTCATGACTGATTTTTCTGCTGAAGATATCAATTCAACGTTCTTTCATATTGGTTCTAACACAGCGCTTGAACCTGGCAATTTCAACTTGTCCTTCTTCAAGGATACTGAGGATATAATTGGGATTGCTTTTATAAAAGTAATTCTATGCTTCTTTACCTTCTCCAAAATGCTGGAAAGAGCTATGTATTCTGCTTTAATCCTTATCACCAAAAATCTTATGCTCAAGGATTAAGTGATTATAAATCGATAGTTTTATGCTACACAATCTACAAAGTCATTGCTACACTCCTTTTTTATTGTATTAAAGGGTTTTTGCCTTCTATAATACACTCCTCTCAAGTAGCTTTCATTAAGGGGAGGGATATAACTAACAATATCACTATTGTCAACGAGATGCTTCAGGGCTTTAACTCTTCTAACTCCCCTAAAAATCCTTGCTTTAAAATTGATATTAAGAAGACATTTGATAGTATCAATGGAAGATCCACCTATGAGAGGCTTAACAAGCTAGGTTATTTTATGATATTCATTAAGTGGATTAAGGCTTGAGAATACTAAGGCAAATTATCTATGATAGTTGATGGTGAATGTATGATTACTTTATATCCACTTCTAGGCTCCTATATCTCCATAAATTTTCTCTATAGCTCTGGATCGATTTTCTAGGATTTTGAACAAGAATGGGCTTAGCTCTAGTCCTAACTATTCTCAAAGACAGCTTTCACATCTTATATATGTTGATGACCTCCTTGTCTTTGAGAAAGCTATGACTTCAAACATTGAAAATTTGGCTACTTCTTTGAAGGATTTTTATGAGGTTTCTAACCTACAAGCTAATCCAACCAAATTAACCATTTAAATTTCGAATTTTTTTTATAGATTTAAAGTTTCAAATATTTTGTCAAATCATAGGTTTCCAAGAAAATGCTCCTCCTTGGGTCCATTTGGGCGTCACTATTACTCATATTAGACTCACAACCATCACTTGTCAGAAATAAAAGAAGAAGATGCCAAATTTTTTAAGTGGGTGGAAAAACAAAGCACTCTCTTTTGTTGGAAGAGTTCAAATCATTAAACTTTCTATTTGGAATTATCTCTTTTATTGGTTTAGGTCTACTATTATTCTAAAACTTGTTTGAAAGAAAATCTCATATCTCAGAAGTAACTTTCTGCATTTTAATAATTCCAATAGTTGTATGCACATGATTGCTAGACTAACATTACAAAACTCGAACATTTGTGGGGCTTAATGCTTACTAGCATTGACTATATAAAACTATTGTGCAAAAGAAAAATGATCTAGAGGCTTTACAACACCAAGTCTATTGTTTCAAATTGGAGTTTTGAGAAATATGTCACAATTTAGTACAACAAAAAGAAAAAATACTCTTATTTGTAGAAAGGCCTTATGAAAACTACGGCCAGACTTGGAAGTTGTATGTTCCTTCATGTCAAAAGTGATAGCAGCCTTTTATTTTTTTATAATATATGATTTGCGGGTTCTTTAATCATTGCAATATATGGGAATGTTTGTTTTTTCTGGTTTTCATGCTCTAAAAATGCTAGATTCTTTTCAAAAATTCAAATGGGAGATGGTTTCTTTCCCTCCTAATTTGGCCTTCAATTGATTCCATCCAAAAGATTACATCAAACCGCAATATATGATTTCACACTACAAAGTTATTAGAAATAAAGGAACTTATATTCCCATAAAAGGACTTACTTTTTTGGGTACGTAAAGTAACTTGGCATAGATTTGTTTTATTCAAAGGTCATCCCCTTACGTATGCATCTTTTATTTAAAAAAAATTTTGTTGAAGGATTAAAAACACAGAATATCCTCTCCTATGGGATATTACTGCTTCCGTAATAATTTCTTTCATTATGATGGAAACCTGCCTTGATTTTAACTAATTTTGACAGCATTACCTATAAAATTACAAGAAAATTCTACTGATCATTTTAATTGGATATAAAGAAACTCCAAAACTTTTAGAAATAATGAAAAGCATAGGATAATATCATTAAAAATATAAATTTTATTATTAAATTCAAAAGTAGAAGGTGGAAATTCAGAAATGAGATTCATAATGAAATCATCAATATTTACAACCTCCAATGAGTTTCTATTAAAGGTTTTGTTATAGTTAATTAGATTTGTTTTGATGGTTTGGGCTACTTTTATACAACAGCTATGTTCCTTCGTTACTTCTGTCAATGGTTCTAGATTTTTCTACTTACATATCATTAGTCTGTGGGATTCAATTAATCATGTCAGCTGCTATGGATCTTCATTCACTTTTGTCTTTCCCTTGTATTAGTAAAATTCTTGTATCTATTGCTAATTTTTTTTTGCATGGCTGGAAGTTTTCCTTACAGCTATTGTTATCTACTACTAGGGTTATGGTTTTTTTACTATGTGCAAACTGTTTTTGGTTTGAGTGAGAGTTTTCTATAATATTATTATTTTCTACTTATTGGAATTTGGTCCTCCCGCTCTAAGTTGAACTTGTCTTCTATGGTTGGGAGTTTTACTTATTATCTCTGCTCTTTACTGTTGGGATAATTGTATCTTTTTTGGTATTTCTATTCTTGTTCCCCGCCTCATTATGTGATAGATATGTGGAATATCTCTTATCCTGAGAACAACCAAAAATTTATTTCATATTCCTTGTCGCGGTTCTCAGAGTTTATGGGGAGAATTTTTGGGAGAGCTATGATGATTCAACAACCTACTATTTGAGACTCAACCGCCAGTTGGATTTTTGGTTGTTTGCCTCCTTGTTGGAAATATATTGCTCATTGCTTAATTTTCATAATGATTCAAGCTTTTCGCTATTCATCACTCATCCATCTTAACAAGTATGGAGTGTATGATTAATACTAGTCTGGGTTGCCATTCCGAGCTCACCATTTGATGCATTCAAGTTACTTTTTTTTTTGCTTTGTTATTTTTTATGTACTTCAAGATCCTTATGTCCAAATAGTTCCTCATGACCAAATAGGTTTTGTAATGAGACCTTACATTTTGTAATCATATTTACCTTATGTCAATGATGAGTGTGATTCTCACATTTTCCAAAAAAAATCTCAATATTGTTTAGTTATGCAACATATCTTTTGAAATTAAAAAATATTTAACATTTCGTAATTTTTTTTTCTTATTTTGTACGACAAAAAATATGACAGTTGTGCCTTCGTTTATAGCATAAAATAGTCTTGCGCCAAGAATTTAAAGTAAAAAAAAAAAGAGACTCACTTTTTCAGTGAAAATTCCAACAGGTTTAGGGAAAAAATTTATCGTGGGCAGCTTTCTCAACAATTTCTATTTGGCTATTACTTTCTAATTATTTTTTATTTTCTTTTGTGATAGGAGATTTTTTTAAGATGTGAATTTTTAATGTGGTTCCTATAATAAAAAATATATCTAATCTTTTTTTAAAAAAATTATTTAACATTTGAACAGCTTTTTAAAAAATTATGTTTCCAACAAAAAATTTATAACAACCTATAAAAAGCTATAAATGCCTCAAACAACTATCATTAAAGAGTTAAGCAAATCTACTTTAACATGTTGGGTAGTTGCAACATATTTTAGACACAAACATGCTACAAGCAACATAAGCATGTTTAAGATCATTAGAAAGTTTCTTAAGTAGTGTTATCTCATCTTCACCTTCTTCTTATTAGCACAAAGCTAGTGTTTACATGTCATTGTAAAAGTTTTTCATTTATTATTGATATATCAACAAAATTTTATCATTTAACGTAGATCTTGATGTGCAACATGAAACTTGAGGCATTTTATTGAGCAAAGAATGTTTAAATCTCAATTAAAAACTATATAGAACTCTTATTTTAGCATACTTGAATTCAAACTAATCGGCTTATGAGACGACTGCAATGACAGCAAATTTGTTCAAATCCAAGTCAAATCCTAGATCGAGTCATTAAGCCACTTTTTACATTTTTTAGTGCTCAATTGGAAGGTCAAATGGATTCTAAATCTTAAATTTTATGGTCAATTTAAGTGTCTTGACAAAACAAATCTAACAAGCCCAAGATCACTCAATTCTAACATCGTTAAGACACTCAAGTGCCCTAAGATTATCATATGATCGAGGGAATCACTCTGGGTAGTTCGATTGAGTGTTATGGATTTCTTTTTTCTTTGCAGGGAGACCTCTTTCAAACTCAATAAATAGAGCCCTACCATCAAATAAAAAAAGACCTTTGAGCTTGGAATAGAGAGAGTTGAGGTACAGTTTTCTACATCGAAGGTCCAAAGAATGCATCCTGCTTTTGCAGTCACTGACCACCGTCATCCACCACTTATCATCCACCATTGATCATTTTCAATCGCCTCTTGCTCATTGCAACAAATACCCTTATGGAATCATAACCTATGGTGCAGAATCCCAACATACATAATGGAGTAACAAAATACCTAACATAGTAGTGCATCATTTTGAATGTTGTATAACAACTTTTCTCGAGTTCGGTGCCATGATGATCCCTAAGTACGGTGTATTGATAGGCATCATATACGGTACAATGATGCATCCCTAAGGTAGTGTAACAGCACGCCTCAGAACTATTTACAATCATTGTTCTCAGAATACAATGACTTTCTCTAGTCTCTTAAGGCTCTCTTCTCACAACTCATCACTACATCTTACATGACCAACTATGACCTATGTGGTCCACAGATCATGCAACTCCTATCAATGGTCTCTACGTCCTACTAAAGCTATCACAACTCATGCAGCTCCCAACTCTGTCCTCCATGCACTACAAAAACTATCACAACTCATGCAACTCTTAAATCTAGCCTTTGTGGCCTATGAATGTTTTCACAACTCATGTAGCTCCCAAATATGGCCTTTGTGGCCTACGAAGGTTATCACACTTCATGCAGCTCCCAAATTTGGACTTTACATCATAAATATGTTATCACAACTCATGCAACACTCAACTCTGGCATCTATGACTTACAAATATTGTCATAACTCGTGTAGCTCCCAACCCCGCTCTCTGTGGCCTACAGACACTATCATGACTCATGCATCTTCTATCACCGACCTTTATGGACTATGGTTGTTATCACAGGTCATGCAGCTCCTAACTATGGACTCTGTGGTCTACAGATGTTATCATAGTTCATGTAACTCCCAACTCTAACCTCTGTTTCTTACGAGTGTTATTACAGCTTTCTACAACAGCTAATGTGATCAACTTCAGCCTACAAAATTCACAGCTCACACAACTCCTAACTGTAGCCTCTATGGCCTGTAGACTTTATTGCATCTCCTTACTACGACCTTTGTGGCCAAAAAATACTCATGAATCAAACATCTATGACCCACATGACCAATTATTACTATGGCTTTCAACGACGCCTTCTACAACAAGATGAGACTATATGCATCATCTACAACATCCATGGCAAAATACTGTCTCCATAGCAATCAACTAAGAGCTTCATGGTCTGTTACAGTTATTATTGTTAAAATATCATTGTACATCTACTTTTTAATTCCATCTTCCCTAAGTTGGGAGAATTATGGGTCTACTCATAAGTATATATCGTGGATTACTTCAACTGGGCTAGCCCAATTTTTTTTCTCTTTCTAGTGTTTTACATGTAAAAATTTTGATGTCTTTAAATATCAATTTAATTACCTGAGTGTCTGTTGAATTTTTGTATAATATTATAACGTTAAAAAATCACTCTATTTCTGTGAATCTTTTGGCATGCATCAATTTGTCATTGTACGTGGAAAATGAAGTTTTCTTTGGCATAATCTGTTAAGTCTAAGATGTCAAGCTCTTACTTTGTTTCTCAATGATATACATCATCTAACTGGTGAAGGAATCTCCTTTACATTTCTTGAAGATTATTTTTTTTGTATTTTTTGATATATGGGCAACCTTTGATGCAATCTTGAAAGGTCGTTCACGTTAATGTCCCGAACATGCTTGTGGTGGGGTAGTCTTTCTGCATCTTATTCAAACAAAAGATCCATGAAAACTACTTCCATGCTGAGAGGAAACCTTCACTACAGTCTCAAAAAGAAGTTCACATTAACAACAAGGGCACGATTTTGGTAGGATAGTCTAGCTTCCTACACCTCATTTAGACATCAAGCCTTCAAGTATAGCTTCTAGATTGGGGGACAACCTCAATTAGAAATAGCGCTTCTTCGATGCCCTCTCTCTGTACTAGAGTTCATCTTCAATTATATCTGGAAGCTGGTCTCTTCAAGGTTAAATACATGAGCTACTATACGAACTCGTGTGAAATGCCCCTAATAGGGAAAACAAATTCAAAAGTGGCAACTAGCAAGTTGCCAAAAATTATACTTGAGTGTGATTGCAATCATATTTCCAAGAAAAATTACGATCCATTTTGCCTTACATTCTAATCTCGAGAAAAGCATAACATTTTCTATCACCTAATTTTGAGCTTAACAAGTCCCAAGTGGACTCGATTTGACATCTTCCATCACATTCTATGCTCATCAAGTAGAAGCTTTGACTAGTAGCCTCAGATAGATAAAAAATTCTTAGTGAATTTTGATTGGCCTCTTTCGTTACAGGGTACACTAGTCAAGTGGGCGTGCTTCGACTAACAACCTAGAAAAGGCCGAACATTTGTAGTGGCATAAAAGATCTCCACCCATACCGCTAGATGAAAAGCCTAAGAGGCAAGTCTTGATGTTAAACTAGAAGTGGATACACTCCTCAGTAAGAATACCCCTTGAAGGCAAATGACAGGAAATGTCTCCACTCATCCCCTAGAAGACAAGCTTAAGAGATGTGATGGGAAGCTATTAGAGAATACATTCCTCTTTAGAAATATTCCATGAAAGCTGGTGGCAGATAAGAACTCCACTCAAAAATCTAAGAAGTATACAAGCTCATAAGGTACATGTGCATTAAATGCCTCACAAAGCAGAAGCCTTGAAAGTTAAAAACCTAAGAAGGCATGAGCCTAAAAATGAACATAATTTTTCTTTATACAGAACACATGTACTAATTTTGAATATAGACTTATAAATATTTAAGAAACTAAGGAATCAAAAGATTCCAATGCCACTATTATCCTACTAAGGAAATGAAGATATCAGCAACACCCATAAGTAGGGCAAAAAGAAGCCCAAAATACGAAGCAATCACTATTCAAAAAGAAAGGTAAAACCAATCTCAAAAACAACATCAAAATTTTTACTGTATCAAGCAAAAGAAAGACGTAAATACCAATAATATAATGTAAAAAAATCTACGTTAGGTAATTAAAAAACTACAAAGACCAACACCCACTGGTACAAAAACTATGACAGGGCAGTGATCTACTTCAACATCCTCCTTAGCATTAGTATGCTCCTAATAATCACTTTCAGTTGGACCCCCTTTTCGAGCCAGAGGGAAGAAATTTTGGTGCTTGGATAACGTACATGCACTCAATTTTAGTTGCAGTCCAGCAGTACAATCAGTGAACCATTCAGATGAAACATCAATAAAATTCTCTCTGCATGTTGGCTCTGCAGCTTCGTGTTATCTTCTTCAAGAACCATCATCCACGCTTGAAAGGCTTGCAAAGTCTTTGCATTATGATCAAAGAGTTATTCTTTTTCTTTTGCTTGACTGAAAGGTGGTCAATTTTTTTGAGCTTTATCTTCAATGTCCGTGAAAAAAGGAACAACCCATCTTTAGAAGGTGGCAGCATTGCCTCATCAGGATTTTGGGACTTATGCGAATTTTTGGCAAGACAACTCGTCAGACAACCTATCTCACAACGTGAAAAATATCCTCTATAAAGTGTGACAACAACACTCTGCAGCTTCTTCTTGCGATCGGATCTTGATCCTGTTGTGTGCTTGCTGGACCAATATGCACACACATATGCATGAGAAAGTGAAGAAAAAAAATAAAAAATTGAAGTTATGGTAGTTTTAGTGGATCAAACTAACCTTGTTTGAAATAAGGGGGTTAACCGATACACCGTCAATAAGTTTTCATCAGTCAACATAGATCTCGAGGCCTGATAAGAATCACGGGGTAAATTTTTAGCAAGGAACATTCAAACTTCAATTAAAAATTATCTAAAACTTTAATTTTAGCAAACATATAACCAAACTGACCAACTCTACAAGACGAACACAATGCCGCTAAAGTTGGTCTAATTCAAGTCAAATCAAGCCCATATCTAGCTATTAAGCCATTTTTGGAAGGTTCTAGTACTCAATTAAAAACACAAACGTATTTCATACCTCAAAAGTCTATAGTTAAATTGAGTGTCTCAACATGACAGATCTAAAGAATTTAAAATCACTCAACTTTGACATTGTTAAAGCACTTAAATATTGACTGAATATCATTCAATCGAGGGAATCTATTTGGGTTGTCCAATAGAGTGATTTGGATTCCTTTATTATTTGTGAGAAGTCCTTTCCCAAAGCCTATAAATGGAGTCATATCCCTTTCTTGAAAGAGGACCTAGACTCTAAACCAGAGGAAGACCAAAGCTTGTATATAAGGAGTTGAGGTTCAATGTTCCACATCGGAGGTCCAATGAATGTCACCCACTTTTTTAGTTGCCAACCACCGTCACCTTTCACTCGCTAACTGTCATTGACTACCGTCTGCCATCTTGTACTTGTTGCAACAAACCTCCTTAAAGAATCATTATATACATTGCGGAATCCTAACATACATAGTTGAGTAACGAAGCATCCAATAGAGCAACACATTGTTCTGAAAGTTGTGCGACAACACACCTCAAAGATAGTGCAATGATGTGTCCCAACAATGGTGCAAGAATGCGGCTTGCATATGACACAACTCGCATCTTGAAGATATTCTAGCAACCCACCCCATAATAATTGCTTACAATCATCATACTCAGAAAATGGTGAATTTCTCTAGGCTCTTGAAACTCTTTCCTCGCAGCTCTAGCATGCATGACTAATTATGACCTACGTGGTTCACATATCATGCAACTCCCAACTCTACCTCAACTATCTGTGGACAATATCATATCTCATGCATCCCCCAATTCTTGATTTTTGTAGCCCAGAGAAGTTACCACAGCTTATGCAGCTTCCAAATCTAGGCTTCGTGGCCCACATAGTTATCATAGGTCGTGAAAGTTCCAACTATGACATCTATCACAACTCACACAACTCCTAACTTCGGCCTCTGTAGCCTACAAACATTATCAAAGCTCATGCAGCTCCAAACTTTGACATTTGTGGCCTATAGATAATATCACGGCTCATTAACTCCCAACTCCGACATCCAAGGCCTACGAGCATTATCCCAGTTCATGCAACTCCCAACTTAAGCTTTTGTGGCCTATGCATGTCATCACAGTTTATCCAGCCCCAAACTTTGGCCTCTGCAATCTACGAACGTTATTATAACTCCCCGCTACAGCTTATGTGACCAATGACAGCATATGCGGTTCACATTTCACGCGACTCTCAACTCTGGCATCTGCGACCTATGAACATTATTGCGGCTCTATACTATGACATATGCGGCTAACCAATGCTCTTAAAACAACCAACTACAACCCACATAACCAACTACTACCATAACTTTCAACATTGTCCTCTACGACAAGCTAGCGCTACAGCCACCGTCTACTACATTCACGACATACTACTACCTCCATAGCAATCGACTATGGTCTTCGCGTCTCGCTGCGACTATTATTGTTGAAATAATATTGTATATCAACTTTGTAATTCCATATTTCCTGACTTAGGAGAAGAGTGAGCTCATGTACACACAATTATATAGTGAATTATTTCAACTGGATTAGATGTTGTGATTTTATTTCTTTTGTAGGATTTTCCATGTAAAAATCTAGTATCTGACACACGTCAATTATATTAATTATCAGCTATATTTTATATATATACCAGCAAACTCTTTCATATTACAAAAAAAATATCAATCTTTTAATTTTTAAAAAGTGAAATACACCTCTTTGTGCATAGGTAATGTAGCTTATATGTAAAAATTGAAGTTTAAAGGTTAGATATGTTGATATATAAGAATTAAGTGATATGCATTTTAATCTGCCTTCTTTTTTATGCAGATAGACCACATGATAGATGGCGACAATGTCTTATGTCATCATCCCTACTTAGCTGATAAAGCAGATTCTTTGATATCCTTTTCTCCAATTTTCCATAGGTCATTTTTCTTAAGAAGCCAAGTCCTTAGTCTGACCTCAGCATAACCCTACACACACACACACACACACACAGATATATATACATA
>NW_018164549.1:2387284-2395669 GCF_001263595.1 Phalaenopsis equestris | reverse complement strand
TTATTGATATAATATATATATAGGAAAATTATAGTACTTATATTTAATAGTATTGTGTTAAGATTAATCTGATATAGTCGTTTGAGTTAGCATAAAGGTAGTTCTGCATAGGGCTGTCAATTTGGCTCGTTGTTCGTGGGCAGCTCGTGTTCGGCTCGTTAAGCAGCTCATGTTTGGCTCTTTCATTCGAGCCGAACACGAACAACAGTTTGTTCGCTCGTGTTCGGCTCGAAATGGCTCGAAAAAAAAAATATAACTTTTTACATAACAATATATTACATATATTATTTAAATAATAATATATTATATATATTTATGTTTAAGTTTAAAGCATAACACCTCATGTGGCAATGTGGTTTTTCTTTTGTGTATATTTGATCCAGGTTCGAATCCCATATTTTACATCTGTTTTTCTTAATTTTAGTTTAACGAGCTAATTTCGAGCCGAACACGAACACGAATATTTAAATCGAGCCGAACACAAACACACTGTTCACGAGCCGATTTCGAACACAAGCCGATTTCAAACACGAGCTATTTCGAACGAGCCGAACACGAGCCAAGCCTGAGCTCGCTCAAGCTCGGCTCGTTTACAGCCCTAGTTCTGCAGGGCTGGAAACTATCTGATTTTTTAGTAATGATTGATTTATTAAAATATTTTACGCTTGTCAAAAGCAAAATAATAATAATAATAATAACAATAATAATAATAATTTTGATGTATTTCAATGTATAATCTAATTAATATTATTATTTTGGAAGATTTACATAGATGCCACACAATTTATATGTATTTGCATATCTAAAATTTCAATTTTGATAGGCACATTAATACCACTTTACATATGCAGGATGTATTTCATTTTAAAAAAGGTTATTGATAGTGAAATTTTTTATAATAAAGATTTGAGTGTTGGAAAACTAAAAATTTAAAGTTTAGGTATTAAATATGTAAATTCATAAGAATTGTGTGGTATTTATATAAATGCACCTGTTACTTTTTAAATTGTATGTTTTTGAATAAATACAAAAATTGTATTATTAAATTATAATAATATTAAAATTGTAATTTCACACATGTAAATCCCTCTTGCCTAAAAGTGGAGAATTGTTGCTTCTTCTTGACTAACACATCACCTTAAATGAGCTTAGGCTTGACTTGTGTTCAGCTTGTTCAAAATTACTCGTGAACAGTGTTCGTGCTCTGCTCAAAATTGACTCGTTTAAATTAATTAGAAAAAATAAATATTGGGCGGTAGATTCGAACTTACACTAATTCTGTGCAATAGAATATTCATAACCACGTGACTATACGAGTAGTTATGATTTAAACTTAGATAGATATATATATATATATATCTCAATAATACTAGGATTACTAACTTTAACAAGTGTAATATATCTTTTCAAGCA
Source organism: Phalaenopsis equestris (assembly GCF_001263595.1). Classification (NCBI taxonomy): domain Eukaryota; kingdom Viridiplantae; phylum Streptophyta; class Magnoliopsida; order Asparagales; family Orchidaceae; genus Phalaenopsis; species Phalaenopsis equestris. Next base: position 2,394,256 of record NW_018164549.1, on the reverse strand, counting down.
TAGGTTAAGGGCTATAATGTAAAAATGAAAGTTAGGGTGTTATATATATAATTGAACAATAAATTATTTGTGTTCGGCTCATTTTCTTAACGAATGATTTGAACACGAGCTATTTAATGAACCGAACATGAGTTGTTGATAAACAAGGAGCTTTTCTGACAGCCGTAATCACCAGCTCCTAATCAGCTTGTCTTTAACAAACTCTGCCTTTTCAAAGGCAAAACAGACAAAAGCTTTGACCATAATGAATGCTGCATTTTTAAGGCTATGATAAGCATTTCAGCTCTAATTGTTTAAATAGAAAGATTCTGCTCAAGTCACCACCATTTTCACAACCAACCCTCATCATATTAAAATTTAACTCTAGTATTACACTTATCTTCCATTGATATTTCATATAAATTATAAATTTAGTCAGATGATGTAGACAGAGCAAAAAGTGAAAAGAAAGTCATAATTGCTAACAATACTTAATGGTGCTTTTCTAATGACTGCAAAAGTTAGATTTAGTGTGGAGCGATTGTGAAGAAGAAAAGGACACGAAATGATCAAGGAAACTATTCTTAACAGTGTATTGATTATGATCATTGAATCATTAGTTCTAAATTTCAGCCAAAACTAAACTTTCCAAGCAATCCAGATTGATTTCGTCTCAGATCTATCAAAGACTTGTGATTTTTTCGATAATTCTAACTCAAATTATCATTAAAAATACACAAATCAATGAAAAAGAGCTTATAATCGAAACAGAGACAGAGATTATAAACTTTAAGCTTCTCCTAACAATATTTTCGGAAGATCATAAAAGTATAAAAGACATATGTATAAATCACAAGCATCTTACAGTAAACATCTTCATTCTCTATCTATACTAAGAATCTGTAAGAAGCATTTTCTCTGTACCAGAACTCTCTTCAATTGTGAAGCGGATTAGGACCCTGCGGAACAGTTCTCCCAGAAACTCCATAAATGGAGCTTTTGTCACCCAGAATCTGTGAAGGTGATATCTTGTAGTAATAACCTGTAAAAGAAGAAGAAGAAGAAGAAGAAGAAGAATCTCCATCTCTCCACCTGTTTTCTTCCTTCTCCATTACAATCCTGCAGTCCCTGAAACCAGCTAAAACTGAAAAAATTACAAGTATCAGAAGGAATGAGAGGAACTTGGAGTCCATATTGCTTCTTCCAAGAGCAGAGAGATTAAGAAATAGAAGAGTTCTGTTTAGCTGGATTGTGCTAAGAATGTGGGCAGGTGGAAGGTGTATTAATATGGACTGTTAAGTAGATGTTACAAACAATATTTAAAGAGGAATTACTGGGAGCTATAGAAGACAAATTTTATCTGGTTAGGAGATCAATCCTTACATATAAATAGACATAAATTTTAGTATAATAGTAGGTTTATAATTATAGGGGATAATTATTGATATACCAGATGAGAGTTATGAATAGTCCCACATAAGTAGTGGGATGATAGTTGATTTCTAATGCCGGTTCTGTTTGTCTTCAGCTTTTTTGGTTGTCCATCGATTAGTGTTTGGAGCATTTACATACATACCAACCAATCCTTATGTATTTACATATCCAAGGCCTAAACATTACATTTTTACTTTTGTACCGCCCAAATTTTTCTTTCGCATCAAAATACCACTATTTTTGTTGCTCTTATGAGTCCTGACTACTTTTGTCGTGATTTACATTTATAATACTTTGGTGTCATGGATCTATACATGATAGACATTAGTATTATGTGTGTAAGAAAGTTTAGGTATGAGATATGTAAATGTATAAGAATTGTGGGGTATGTATGTCAATTCCTATAAATTTTAATGCTAAAGAATTTGGGCTGCATTCTTTCATGGGGTCTATATTCATTTTATTGAGATACAATCATTGAAGCAGTCCGAATCCCAATCTCAAACAGGAAAGTGAAAGTTGTAAGAAATATTTCTTCATTGTCCATTAGTAATTATACCTTGTGATTGTATGATTATTCATCACTGTACACTTTAGAATAAAAAATAATAAACACACACACAACCACATTAGCTAACTTTCAAAAAATCTTGCCAGCAATACACTGATATAAGAGAGAGAGAGAGAGAGAGAATTATACAGAAAAATAGGATTTGCATTTAACCAAGGAGCCGTTTGGGGCAACCGTACCATCGCGTTTCGCGATTTGAGAACATGGTTTGGTGTTTGGTTGCGGTGTTCTCCCTGTGTTTCCAAATACACGCAGTCCAGCTCATTTAATAAAACTAAAGGTTTGCAGCCGCAGAATCAACCCCACAGCCTGCGTTCTTTCAGAATGTATTACCGCTGAGCCCCTCAATCCCTCTCCTGATCCAGTGTCCCTGCCTTAGCTCTGTGAATGATCTCCGTGATCGAACTCCCTCACCCGTCTTTGTGTCGTCTGCCCTTCTCCTCTCCCTTCTTACTAATTTTTTATTTTATTTTAATAGCAACACGTTTTAGTTCATATTTACTCAATCTATTATAAAATTTGCATTGATTTCTCACATAAATAAGACAAATTTCAGACAATAAAGCAAACGCAAAAGCTAAAATTACTTAGTGAACCATCAAATTAATAATCAATTTTGCAGTGGACATATATGCATAGCTGCACAATGATGGACTGATTCAAGCTTCCAACTCAGAGAAGCTTAGCATGAGATGATGGAATGGACATCTGATAACGACACAGGATTGCAAAAGCCTATAAATCTACTGTATAAATGTACATTTCAATACGTGTTTCCTAGCAGAATAGCATCCGGCTTTTAAGGCTCATTTGGTTGCTTGTAGGTATAAAATAACTTTATGTAAATGATTTTATTTTCACTCTTCATGAATGTAGAAATATGTTTTTATATTATTTGCATACAACCACATAATTCCTTATGTGACTTTCTTATTTACATACATAACCCTCAAAATTTTATATCACATTGAAAATATCACTATCACATCACTTATTAAAAGAGAAATACACATTTTCATGCATTGTTTATGCCACCCAATTGTTATAAGTGTAAATATCAAATTTTAAATGTTCGAAATAATATTAGATGCGGATGGTAGTATTTAGATGTTATTGGTAGTATTGTGATATTATTTCACAAAAATAACATCACAATATTACCAATAACATCTCCAATAACACCATCCGCATCTAATCCGGATGTATGCCATTCAGATGTAATATTTTCTTCTCATATTCGGCATCACTCTCCCCACAATCGAAAAATTTCAACCGACCGTACAAATAGGAGCAGAACCAGTAATATTTTTTAGGGCGAACAAAACCACCAACAGTCCAATATTTTATTAAACATTGGGTAAGAAAATATAGATCGGGGGTTATGATGGGGATGCAAAATGAATATAAATTGTATAAGCTTAAATTTGACTACAACAATAATTTCTTAGGTTTGAATATGACTTGCTTGTAACCATGACTCTGTCACGTGTTGATAACTAAAATATTTAATCACATTAATACTTCTCACAAACCATTAAAAAGGTACGGTGGAATGGTAAAAAATGAAACATTAGCACTGATTTTAGTCTGATTTTAAGAGAAATGTGTTTATTTAAAGGCATCCATGGCTCATCTTTCAAATTGAGGGAGACTTCTTCTGCCAAAAGGATTCCATTTAAGGTAGCAAACATGGCCTTCGTTGGTTTCTTAGAAGCTGCTATTTGTAGTACACAGACGCGAAAGACTCTTTCTTTTATACCCTTTACAGCTTCTCCAACTCTAGTTTTATTTTTTTAATAATTTATAGGTAAAATTTTAAATTTTAATATATTTTTAATATATTTTATATTAATATTTTTTTAAAACTAACATACTTATGAGCTAAAGAGTCGAGATGGAGTTAGCTTGAACTTCGCATGTTAACTCATCGTGCTCAATTTGTGAGTCATTTATCGAGCCGAGTTTAATTTGGCTCACGAGTCCGGTTGGGTCAGTTAGTTAACTCGGAGGGATTTAATCACGGGAAAATTTGTTTTAGGAAACTTTAATTAAATTGTAAGATTAGTTAAGAGCAGTTATCATACTGTATCTTGCATAAATTAGAAGGGTTGGGAAAAAGATGCAGGCTAATGTGCATAAATAGTGTAATAATAATAATAATAATGTGCCGTAGTCGTGACTCGATCTTAAAAGATTAGCTTAAGAAAAAATAGTGGGCCCTTTTTAATGACAAGGCCCACTGAATTTGCGATGTATTTTATCGTATTAAAGTCTGTAAATGTCCAATCCCAATCAAATAAGTACAATTTATAAAAAAAGTGAAGCCATCCAATAAATTAGATTTAGCAGTCAGATTTTATGAAAAATATGAAGCTGAACAAAAAGTTTATTTGAGGCAGCTATTGATTATTTATAATCTGCAGATTTTCTGATAATCTGCAAATTGTTAGAATAATCTGGCTTGCTGTTTGAGACAGTTTATTCAGAATAGCTTATTGGTAATTATGGCTGTACAAATGATATTTCTGCCCCGGTCTGGTAAAACTGTTTGGGACAGCTTATTCAAATTAACTTATTGGTAGTACATAAGCATATAGTGCAGAAGCATACAATCATCACAGATCAGTTCCAAAAGATGACATATAGTTCTCACACTCTCACGAGTACCAAAAAAATAAAAAAAGGATAAAGACAAATACAACTACAATGAGAAATATTAAAATATTTAATTTCAAACTCTGGCTACGTCTGTCCTCAACTGACTGCACTATCAACTCAACTGCACTATCAACCTGGGAAAACATCAGATTTTCATCGCTGTTGGCAGTGTAACATGTGAGATTGTTAGGCCACCGGAAGAAACCGCAACGAGCTGAAACACCCTTGCAACAATTGTAGAACTACCTCCCAAAGCTTTGAGACTGACGCGACGTGAGCAATGGAGTCGGTAGTCCACAATAACACAAAATAACTTTGTCTGTCACTGATATCCTAGAAGTCATGTTTGTATGACTATGAAAAAAAAACAAAGAAAAAATCAAATGTTAGAACTTATCCAAAAAAAAATGAAAAATACACATAAAAACTGATTTGCATATATACAAAGAGAAAAAAAACTTGCTGAACTAGCTGTCATATATAACATATGCTATTGACTCCCTCAGAGCAGTCATCTCAGCCACACCCTCCGCGTCATGAACTTCAAATTCATTCTCATCCTCAGGAACTGAAGGCCCGATCATGATTTCTGATGGTTCTTCATAGACATTCAACTCATCGTTATCAGTCATACTAAAGTCTGTATCTGAACGTGAAGGATGTCGTCGGATGAAGTTATGAAGTGTCATTGTTGCCACCACAATATCTACCACAATATGCACCTGCTTCTGAAATGGTATGACGATATATCACGTAGCATGACTCATTTCTTCTTCCAAACCCCAAACGTTCTTTCAATTACCCCACGTAAAGAGGAGTGACTTTTGTTAAACATTTTATTCCTACCTTGAATAGTGTCACTTGCTCGCTCAAAATCAGGAATATGATACCTAGTGTTTGGATATTGCTTCAGATATCCTCTCTGCATAGGGTATCCAACATCAACCAAATAATATTTTTTTGTTATGGAAAATATTTTTATTTGCAATAAATACCCATAACTTGGAATTTTATAAATCAAAACATACCTGAAGGCGGATGAGGATAGCCCTGCGATCTATTCCTCATAGCATAGGAGAAAATTCAACTATCATGTGCTCTCCCTTCCCAACCCGTCATAACATATGTGAAACACATGCTGAAGTCACATACCGCCATGACATTTTGAGTAGTTGAACCACTTTGACCAATGTAAGCCACTTTGACCAATGTAAGCCACATTGTCCTGGCTGGGTATTCGGGCATCAATATGAGTATCGTCAATTGCACTTATGCAGTTTTGCTTTGCAGGGTTAGAAAATACTTATATTTTGATATGAACATAAATAAAATAATTGTTACCTTGAAGTAAGACATGTAACGGGGATCGTCTGTAATTTATCCTGGAGTATTAGCAAATGATGGATCCTCTGACCTGGTGATTTTAGCGGCTAAGTATTATATAAAATGCACATATATATTTTACGTTTTGTACATGCTACATATTATATAAAATGCACATATATCTATTGCGTTTTAAGTAAACCGCAAATTACACTTGTGTTATATATCTCAACGAATTAATAATTATAAATATAAAATAAAATTTTAATTATTTCACCTAATTCATTAATCTAGTGTACACTCAACATGGCCTGCATGGATTTTGAGGCAGTTTGACCGACCAGTTCAAATGATAAGTGTTCGCCCGGACAACTCATGGCTGACCAGGCAATCTGAGGTCAACCGACCAAGGACCCTTTTGGCGGACCAAAAGTGGACAAGCATGTATGACAGAAAATGTGAAGACATGTGACTCTTCAACCAACTAGCCGGAGCCCGACCTTTCAGTCGACCAACCATCCTAGACGGTCGTCAGCAAAAGGCCAACCGACAATCTATGACCGACCATCACCTCTCAGGTAACTAGTCGTTCATCTTAGACCGACTGCCTAAGGCTAACCAACCGATCATCCATGATCGACCATCTAGATCCAACCGCCCTCAACGTTCAAACCTGAAAACCTTCCAAACACCGAAGTCGCCCAGCATCCAAGCTTAATGGTAGACTAACGTCTTCTCCGTTGACTAAAGAACGAATCCGCAGTGTGAAGAACCCAGAAACATCAAAAGAAACTAAAAACGATTATGAAATGTGAAAAGACCATAATATCATGTAAAACCTCATTAAAGCGGGGCTAAAGATGTAATTTATATCTTAGTAGTCCTCTATCTTCTATAAATGGGGTGTCTATGACACACACCAAGTGTTACGAGTCACAGGCGGCTCACGCAAGTCTACGTAGAGTATCAATAGTATACGGAGTGGAATTACGTGCGTCGATCCCACA
>NW_018164549.1:2380438-2387274 GCF_001263595.1 Phalaenopsis equestris | reverse complement strand
GAAAGAGATGCACCCTTACAGAAAAAGTTCTAGCCTGTAGTCGTCAGTCCCAACCTGAAATGGTGATTTAGTTAATATCTTATAAAATAATCCTAAGTTAAAATCGAAAAAGGTGATGAGTTTTTCAAAAACTGAGAAGTTCTCCTTTGGAATGGCTCAAATAAGACTTTTGAATGTGAAAGTAATTAAGTATTACGATGACAACATAAAGCAAAACTCTTCGTTACCGCCTTCCAGTCGTAAAAGGAAGTTTGACTAGAAATTAGATTTACTTCCATAAATTCAATTACTAACCCAATCATAAAATTCACCCCATAAGTTTGCATTACCCTAAAGGATATATCCCAATTCCTATAGATTAATGTGATCAACTTAGTGGATTCTATTATAATCTCTTCTGAGACCCATAATTCGCGACATATATTAACAAATTATTTAGCCAAACTGAAATGTAAATGAAGATCAGAAAGTTAATCATCACCAAATATGATTACTCACAAAACCCAACAGAAACTTTCACACTTGTTAACCTTACTTCCTCATCCCAAGGGAGAATTAGAGAACTACTCACTACTCCCGCTTGAACACATCAACAAATTCATTTGATTGACAGAGAGATTCAAAGCTACAAGTTTTAACATTAAAATAATGCAAAACCAAAAAGTTAAACTCCAGAAAACTTATCTTTCTTTCTTCACAATCGAGAGAAGTTGAAATTACGAGCACAAGTCTCACAAATTCTCTCAATTCTCACTTCTCCTCCCTTTTTTTATCATCTTCTATATTTTCCTTCCAAGTTCCTCTCTTTAGAATAGCAGAAAGTCATGTTCATCCTTTTTATGCTTCCCTCGGCAAACCGAAGCATTAGGTCGTTGAAAACTATAAATTTTCTCATTATGACACCTAGGTACCCAATGGCTGGAGCCTAAGTGAGACTCAATTCTGCTTCAATCTGAAATGTCTGGCACCTAGGCACCGCAATTGTAGCGCTTACTTTCAAAGCTCCCAGGGAAAATTTGGTAAAATTACTCTATTTGGGTGCCTAAGTGCGGCCGACCCGACACCTAGGCACTGCCTGCTTGGCGCCTAGTCGTTATTTAAATATATAATATTATAAGAAAATTTTTTTGTTTAATTCATAAATTAAATATATAATTTTTCTAACTTGTTCGTCGTTCAGCTCTTAAAAAAAATGAAAGGATTGCTTCATATTGTTAGCATTTGAAAAATTAATAAATACTGATGAGTTTCACATATATTAAAAAGTTGTATAATTATGATATTTAATATTTTCTCTCTATTATATTTTTTTTAAAAATAAATAAGAATATTGTAATAAAATTTAGTTGCAGTGAATTTTAAATTTAATTAAGATTATATGATAGATAATTATAATATCATATTCTTTTAAAATAAAATTAAAAATTAAACATAGAATAACTAAAATTTGAATATAGTATTTCAATCTCAATTTTTTTAAAATAAGAAAAATACAAAATTATTGAACTCCATTCATAGGTTGCATGATTGTTTTGATGAGTTGTTAAACATAAATAATAACATTTTCTCGAAAACTATTTATATATTTTATAAGAAATCATAAGATTTGACGTAGAGATTATTTGGACATCGTATTTTGATGATATTATGACAAAATTGCGTGAGATAAATATCACAATAAAATATGTTGTTATCATATGCAATAAGCAAATGATTTGAATACCAACAGTCTAAGTTTTCTTCAAGAGTCACTTGGAATGCAATCGAATAAATAGTCCAATGTTGTAATTGACATTAAACAACATTTAATCTCAATGATATTGTGTGATGAATCAATTGAAATATATATTTTTATATATCTACTAAAATATTCTATTTTTTATGCAGCACAAATAATCTCTTCTAAATTGCGACCTTATGAAATTATATAAAGTATAACAATAATGATAATGTCATATATCATGTGCGTCATCAAGAAATTTTATCATTTGACATGATTCTCGGGATGTTTTTGGGAAAGAAACGTTCCATATGTAAGTTAAAGATCATGCAGAGCCTCAATTTCAAATATTTCATAACCAAACTAGAAGAGATATAAGGAATGAGTCGAATTTTAGTGTTGTTCTGAACTAAAGACCCGATAATAACGTTCGGCTTCTGTACCCCAACCACCGTCTACCACTGTATGTCAGCTTTCGTCGAGCACCACCGACTGCTCTTGTTTGTCACTGTCGGCAAACTTCTTGGTAACGTTATATCCCAAATAAAGTGTAACAAGTAATGATGTATTGAAGGTCTGATGATAACTCTCGGTGGTAACTGTTTACGACTATCGTATTTGAACTACGACTTTCTTCAAACTCCTGAAACTTTCTCTATGTTTTATATGGACAAGTGTCATATTTGGTGTAAAATTGTAACTATGTTGTCTTGGTTGTGGAAAAATATTTATCTTTGTACTTGCACACTTACAGTGGATTACTCCGTTTATGCTAGACCCGACGATTTTTTCTCATTTCTGGATCTTTTCACGTAAAAATCTTAGTGTCTCATGTTATTTTTTATTTATATGTTTGTCTGTTGGATCTTCATATAACGCTAAGATGTTAAATTATCACTCAACCGCTGTGAATCTTCCGACACGCAAGATGACCTTAAGTCATTAGAGGGAAATTGGCTTTGGATTTAAAGTTTGGCCTTCAAAACTTCAAATCACCACTCACTAATATTTCCTAAATAATAATATTTATGGTAGAAAATCTCTTATCTTTAAGGCCACTCACTAATGTGTTGACCCTATATATTCTTAAGTGCAGAGTATAAATTCCATGAATAACCTTGCATAAATTTTCTTTAATTTCTTTAAGCACATAAGCAACCAAAGCTTCACATCAATTGCACTCTTATCATCTTGCTCACATGACTTATCATTAAACAGTTTATTTTGCCTTAAATAACAATTAAACATGGACATGGAAATATAAAATCAACATAATAGAGGAGCCATTGCATGAAGAGTAATATAAAATCAAAATAATAGAGGAGCAATTACATGTTCCTAAATTACAAATTACCATCAAACCTATAAATATTGGAAGATTTACAAACAAGCCACACAATTCCGATGTGTCTACATGTTTAACACCTAAGCTTTAATTTTTACATTCATACCGTTTTATCAATAGAGAGTGGGATAAAGGGCTTTTTGTTGTTGTATACCATCTTATCAATGCATGAAATAGTGTTATTCACTTCTAAGAGTTAAAATGGAGTTTTTTTATTTGATATGAAAGATTGGGGTGGTATAGTTGCAACAAAGTAAAGTTGTGTTTGATATGTAAATACATAGAAATTGGGTGGTATGAATCTAAATGCCTCTAAAATTTTATGAGATTGCTTCCAACAAATATTGGAATCACAACATGAGTCCTTGTATGAAATGATGCTTCAAGCTGTTGAGCTATGGAGAGCATATTACGTAAGGAGTCGTATACATGCAAACTCTATGAAGTAATATTTGGTGAGTCTACAGATCAAAGATTAGAAAACCAACACGGTCAAAAGTAAATGCTACGTTATTGTCAGAAACCAACATTTAGTTGTTTCTAGAGTGATGTATTTAATCAATTGATTGAAATTAGTGTGTTTTTCGGGGAACTATGTGTAGCTCCTTTGAAACTTGAAAGTGTGCGTCAGTTCAAAGCAAAAATTTCTGTAATACTTTGCAAGCTATAGACAATATTCACACCTAGTTTTTCTGACTCGATGGTGCATCTGTCTATACATTTACCCCGCGAGGCATTAATTAGAGGTCCAGTTCAGTTCCATTGGATATATCCATTTGGGAGGTAATTACTTAGGGACTAGGTAATTATTCACTCATTTATAAGGAATATTGTCAAATTATGCTAAATAATATCTATTTTTTTTATTTTTGAATAAATTGAAGAGAATTGTAAAGAATAAGGCGTGCTTGGAAGAATCAATATATGAGGCAAATTTACTACAAGAGACTACAACATTCTGCTTGTACTATTTCAGGTAAGAAAATTCCATGAAAGAGTCAGTTGGTGTGGTGCCTCCCTCAACACTTTATATTTTTCAACAGTTTATTCAAATTATCTTAGTGATAAGAAGCTTTGAGTAGTGTCACTTTATGTTCTCAATTGCAATAAAGTTCAATTATTATTGAGTAAAACATTTTTATTATAGTTATTCACTCTTTTGGGTGGAAAAGTTAAAATGAGCTAATTCAAGAATGTTTCAATGTGTGATCAGTTTATTCTTGGATTCGTTAAGTTTAATTGAAAATGATATCACTTGAAAGAAGATCTAGAATAATTTCCCCTAATGTTTACAACGCATGTGAGTTAGAATTGGCAAATTCGTTACTCTTCTCAGACGTGATTTTCGTTAACGTATGATTTCTTATGTATTAATATATTCATGATTGGAAAAATGGAGTAAAAGATCAAGGGTCTAGTAGGTCTTGCTTAGGGGTGCATGTGAAAATATAGCAAATTTACGATGTGAATGACGACATGTTTCATTAAAGATTCTGGTCCGAAGGAAAAAAAAAAAACTTGTAATTTTATCATTTTTGTTGAAGCAAATAATAAATCGAATGATGAGATAGATTACTTTGGGATTCTTGAAAAAGTTATTGAACTAACTTATCTCTGCTCCATTGGAGGAACAAGAGTAGCCAACTATATAATGTCTTAGAAATGAAATGAACAGAAGGTATGCTAAATTTAATCCTGTCATTCTAGCAAAATAGGTGATACAAGTTTATTATCTTTGATATCCCCGTAGAGCAAGAGAAAAAGTTGACATGGAGGTTGTGATATTGAGTAAACTTAAAATCACCATTGATATTCAGGTTTACACTTTATCCTCCCATGAAGAGTTTAATTTAGAGGATGCTACTGGCAGACACAAAGAAATTAATCTCAGTGATAAGTACAATGCGCCTGACAAAGAAATTATGACTACATTCTCTAGTCAGTCATCAGAAGATGCCTAATAAAACGGATAAGTTACTTTAAATATTTAAGCTTCAATCTCCTTAGTCTGTAGATTACTCTTTATAGTTTTGCCTTCGACTATTTAGTACTCATATGTTTCATTTTCATTTTCATTTTCATTTGACTAGCTTATAGTTTCCACTTCAAAATTTCTTCTTTTAGTTTACTACGTAATTTTGTGTTTTCAGTTTTAATATTTAACACTTTCAGTTTTGTTTACCTATCTATTGCATATTGTTGTGTTTTCTATTTAATGATTAAGGTTATGTTTTTAGATTACTGCATAGTATTTTCTTATGTGCACAAATTAAGTCGATTTGTTTTCTTTGTTATAGATAGCGACTAGAGGCAGGGCGTGGAGCACAACATTAACTCATGAAGAGGGGTCTCAGGAGAGTCAACCACTCCCACCCCCCCAACCCCCCCCCCACCCTTAACTGGACCTTGACCCAGATCCCCACCCCCACAATCACCCTCACAACCACCTTGACCCCTACGCTCATTTCCAATTCGCCCCTACCCCTACCCTAATTGCAGCTAAGATGAGCTCAGAGGAGGCCCACATTGCATCTACTGGGTCGAAGTCGACATGCAACAGTTACCTCATTGAGTTTGTTGGGAACATGTAAGTGTTTAGCAATTTGGGAAATTCTCCTTACAGCCTAAGCACAAAGCACGCAACTGACGCAACTTCGAGTGCAAGGACGGTGACTACCTACTGGACATGTTCGGCGATATTTGGAAATTACGACAACATCCCTTGTGGCTTGAAGAGAATGTTTTTGCCTCACTACTCAGGGTCTGGGATTCTCTAGAATACCAAAAGAAGCGGGAGCTGACAAAGCAGAAAAGATGCTCGGACTGCGGAGTTATGGAAGCTTCCAAGCACACTGATGGGTCGCTCCCACACATAGAATACAAGCGTAGACTGGTAAGATTTTATTTATACTTTAAATTTGACTATAAATCAACCATATATTCTAACTATTTTATTGACAGACTATGGAGATAAGACGAGAGCCCTTCACTGCCAATGTACACAAGTGCACACATAAGAGGCAATCAGAGCAGTCACGGGATCAACGACAAATCTCGGGCAACCCAGGTAATTAATTAGATAAACTAGTTCGATGTTTATTCACACTTAAAATGTATGTAACTACTTTTTTTGTAGGAGAGACGATCTCAGCCCTCGGGTTGTATTACGATCTGAGATCATGATCCGTCTAAATACAACTTGTAGAAGGAGGTTGTCAGAGGGTAGAAGGGGTGAGTCTATGGGCTCAAGTCTAAGATTCTCCCTTACAATACTCACCTCTCCACAAGTGCATCCACGATATCTACTTCTACCTCACAGGATGAGGAGGCCTCCAAGTGTGTTGCTACATTTTTTGCCGAGATGGAGGCCTACTTCAACCAGATGAGGTCGAAGTTGGAGGCTAATATGGAGGCTAGGTTGAAGGCGGAGATAGATGTGTTTTGAAGTCGAGCGAAAATGGAAGCACCAATTGGATGAAGAGGATGATGATGATGAGCGGACCGAGGATGATTAGTGGGGGTTATTTTACATTTGGTAATATGTTTTTTAAACATTTGTGTGAATATTCTATTTTTTTAAACAGAAATGTTTGTGCGTGTGTGTTTAATTAAATGCAATTCATTTAATTTTCTATTCGATTTGAAAATTTTCTATTGCTATTTTACTTTGTTAAATGTTTGGATTGGTTAAAATGTGTTGTGCTTATTTCACTTTTTGTGCGCATCTATTGCATGTGTGGAAATCATAACAACAAGAGAAGGTATATATAT
>NW_018164549.1:2376876-2380402 GCF_001263595.1 Phalaenopsis equestris | reverse complement strand
TATATATATATATATATACATATATTATGCTATAAGTTTCCGACGGCCTACTGTTAGTTTTCTGATGATACATCGAACAGTTGTCGTGAAAACCGACGGCTTAAATCGTTGGTTATATTACTAACACCTAATTGATGGGAAATCGATGCTTTAAATTCAATATAAATTGATAATTAATCGACGACCCGTGTGACGGTTAATATACCTACAAGCACTAACAAATCTTATTTCACCAAAAAATAAACGGTTGCTATATTTAACTAACAGTTTACCCGTCAATTATTTACGACGGTTATCTCGTCTATAATAAAAAACTGGCAACAACTGACAGTTGTCGTATGCTTATTGAATTATCCAAAAGCGACGATACATTTTGATCGAAAAACCACCGCCCCAAAAAAAGACTTCAGAATGGTCGTCGGTTTATAAATTATCGACAAGTATTTTGCTAAGACCTTTAAACAGAGCAAATTGCCGGAAAAGTTATAACCGATGTTCATTTTGTAATTTCTGACGGAATGTGACCGTTGGAATTTTGTGAAATCTTGTAGTGATATATTAAAATTGTATGTTATGAATATAAATTCTCTAATAACTTTTATGTGCATCGATCGCAAATGTGTACCAATCAATATATATATATATATACCGTCAGTTGTCTAATGATACATCAAACAGTTTTCGTGAAAATCGACGGCTTAAATCGTCGGGATTATTACCAACGCCTAACTGATGGAAATCGACAGTTTAACTTCGATATAAAATGACAAATAACCGACGACTCCCGTGACGGTTACTATATAGATAGACACTGACGAATCTTACTACATTAAAAAACCAACGGTTCCTATATTTAACAAACAATTTACCTGTTAGTTATTTCCGACGGTTAGCCCGTTGATAATCAGAAACCGATAATAACCAACAGCTGTCGTATTCTTATTAATTTATCCATACCGACATGTGTTTTGCTACGACCTTAAAACAATCCGTAAACTGTCAAAAAAGTTATAACCGACGGCTTATTCGATAATAACCGATGGAACGTGACAGTCATAAATCGGCTAAATTCCCGTAATGATATATTCAAATTGCATGCCATGAATGTAAATTCTCTAACAACTTTTGCTCGAGTGTTGGCATGAATTTTTATCCATGAGAGCTTAAGAAAAATACAATTACTATATTACCAGCATTTACAATGATAAACTCTTTAACTCTACCCTCTCTAATTTAGGAGAAGAGTAAACATATATACTCATAACTCATAGTGAATTATTTCAGGCCCTAAAATGAGATACTCCTTCTAATTATTTGTATTTTGTTATGTTAAGAGGTTACAAACCTTGATGCACATCAATAATAAAAATAGAATATTTAATGATTTCAACTAATTTAGTTGAAATAAAATTTTTATTTTGAATAATCACCTCCAAAAATCATAGCTTTGGTTTATTTACTCCCAACTGCATTGATTATGGTAATAAAACCAGAAATAATGAATTAATTGCCGCGGGCAGTGCCATGCATTACGCAATCATTTAAGATTCCAGCTTTGCATTAATCTTTCTGATACGTGTCGCCATCTTTGACAGCTTAATCCCAGCATGCTATTTTCGCTGTGTAGTTAATTAGCATTGAATCCAGATGGCAGAGATTAGAGCGCTTAATGGCCTACTCATATTTATATCTGATTTTATGCCTATTTCATGCCAATAATTACTATGAAGATTTACAAACATACCACTCAACTCTTGTGTATTTACATAGATATTTTTCATTTTTGTTGTGATATGAATGGTTTGGTGTTACAAATGTAAAAATTAAATATGTGCAATATGTAAATACATGGGAATTGGCATGTACGTAAATGCCCCATATATATACATCTGTATGTATGTAATAAAAGAATGGTCTGTGGCTATTATACGAGCTCCGGCCATCCCCGATAAACCTAATAATTCTAGCACCACACCCTCCACCGGAGGGAACCGAACACCAGACCAGATGAGACATACAACTGACAAGCAAATACCCGACCAGCTGACCTGAGTACGCGGCGCAAGAGAGGAATGACCAGAGGTTATCATACAAGACTCTCGCCACCCATAATATGTCTAACAATTTGAGCATCATCTCTTTAAGGCCAACTGTGCCAGAGAGAATTCAAACCCCCCAACCCGAGAGGTCTTATACCGTGGAATCTCAACCAACAAGTCGGGATACGCGACACTATATATATTTTAAAGAATAGACGAAGGTTATGATATGAGTTATCAGCCACCCACATATGCCTAACTACTCGATCTCGCATTGCAATACCGATGCACTCAAACATATTAACAAATAATGAATGTGAAGTCCTTGATTAAGTTTGACATTATTGCAAAATAGATCTTGACTAATCAGTCATAATTTTCATTCATCTCAATGATATTAAGTTAATAATTATGAAATTTAATATCAAAGTTTAAGCAAATTACCAAAAAAATATAAATTTTCCCGATACATAAATATTCTCCACCGATTGAAATTACATAGGTCATACATAGCTATGATCATCCCTGCTAAATCAGTCATTAACACCTCTTATTGTATCCGGCCTAATATGTGGCCCATTCAAGGACATGCACATTTAAGTTCAAAATACGGAGTATTTAATTTGTACAAACAATTGGAGCCTCACGGTACGCCAGGGAAAAATAATATTGAATAACTTCATCTTTCTAGGGGAGACCAATTTTTTAATATTTGTTATGGCACATGCTAGGCATTAGTTTATAAATTAATAGGCACCTAATTTTAATATTTTATAAGTTATATTGATTATTTTTAAAAATTATTATGAATTGTGATATATGTCGAGATTTAGATAAAAATTAAACTCATATAATATAAGGACGTAGATCTGGTTGATCTCTCGAGATAGTTGATCGCTTTGGAGAGTTGTTCTCCTCCAGGTGTTGACCTTCTAAGAGAGTTTTATTTTTGCATACATAATAGACACGTAATTCTGCGTGCGTATTTCATTAATCCTGCAATATCTCTATAATTATCTATGAATAACATCGAAATAGAAACCGCGAAGGTTATTATGATTATAAGTCATTCGAATTAATACATCAATGACCTCCTAATAACCTCTTAATAACCGCAAAGCGGAAGTTATTGTGAGGTTATTACGCAATTATTCCTCTACATGGAGACTCCCTCAATGGAATTATTTGGGTGGAAGTCATGTAAATATATAAATTTGGAGTGATATGCGTGTAAATCCCGCTAACAATAAATATAAATTAAAGCCTGAGTGCCCTATATAGCTTCAATCAATGGCTGAAGGGAAACAATAACCTCATGTTGAGAAGGGTTACTGAAAAAATCAATAAATGCTGCCAGCTGATTCTGATGAGGAGCTTTCGCTACTGTGATAATCTGTTTGATGAAATTATTAGCCGACACTTCATCACTATAATATAAGCTTCATGATTAAGATATTCTATAGATATTACTTGATATATATATATAT
>NW_018164549.1:2356911-2376706 GCF_001263595.1 Phalaenopsis equestris | reverse complement strand
ATATATATATATATATGTAAGTATAAAGGAAAAGGACATCCACACGCTCTCTATCAATATCCACATATTTAGATTCTCTATTGTATATTGTGTGTATCTATCAATCTTTAATGAAATTTTTTATAATTATTATGAAGATCTCAATGTTGGATCCCCGCTAAAATAAAGTAATAAAAGTTTCTTTACATACTACACAATTCTTATATATTTATATAACTGACGAGTCATAAAAAAAATTGATCATCTGACATGCATCTTGATGTATTTTTAGCAAGAAATATTCTAGATTCAAATTCAAGATCTCTAATTTCAACAAGTTTAAAAACAAATGGACTGACTCAACAAAATGAACCCGATAAGAGCAAAATTGGTTCGATTTGAATCAAATTAATCTCGTATCAAGACATTAATACAGTTTTGAAGGTTTTTTATCGTTGATTGAAAAGTCAAATAAACTCCATATTTGACACATTTATAATCAACCAGAGGAACCAAAAAGTTGAAGCTCGCTTAATATTGAGATCATTAAAACCATCAAATCATTAAAAAATCTCTTATGATCAAGGGAGGCTAATAAGGGTCGTTTGATTAAGTGGTTAGGGTAGCCATTCGCCAAATGACCGACATGTCTTTCCCCTGTAGCCTATAAATAAACCCCTTTATGGGAGAGGGGTGAAACGAAATTTCAAAATTTGTTCTTGATTGAAAAACTGACAATAACTTCCATTCTCCTTAGCCGCTCAGCACTATCCGTCGATCGTCATTGCTCACCGCTATTAGTGACCCCTACTTGCTAACATCATTTCCCAAATACAGACACAACATATAACGTCATATTGAAGACTCAATGATACCTTAAGTTCTCCATAACTGTCGATCTATGTCGTCACATTATTGTGGGCACTGATGACCACTACTTACAATCATTGTAATTAAAATTCTGTCTATTGTTGCCAACCCGTATGTTTTTTTGTACGTTGTATACCGAAAAGTGTTATATGTGGTAGCCCCGCACTCACAGTGGTGAGAAAAGCGAAAACTTGTGTACGTACACATTTATAGCAGATTACTTTGAATAGGTGATGCCTAGCGGTTTTTCACTCATTGGATTTTTCCACATAGAAATTTAGGTGTCTCCTCATTTCTAATATTTGTATGTATTGGATCTTCGTGCAACATCAATAAAATAAATTATCACTCTATCATCTCAAATTCTTAACTATGCAACAATATCAAACATATAAAGTTTGATATTTATATTCATAATATTTTTGTGTCATAAGATTTTGCCAAAAATAAGTATTTCATTTTGTTTTAAATTAATAATAATAATAATAATAATAATAATTTGGATGTAATATTAAAAAAATTATACTTGTATATTTAAATATTAAAAAACATAGGTGTTAAGAAAATAAATTCACATGTAAATTCTCCTTAAATTTATATTTTGACACTCAATTTTTTAATAAAAAAAATATATAGCACCTTTCATATGCATCATCAGTGGAATAGTTAGAATTACTTCTGGCAGAGACATGTAATTTAATTAATTATTAAAAGATACGTGAATTGAATGTCTCAAAAGGTTGAATATATATATATATATATATATATGATAAGCAGCCCAATACAATCCATAATTAGGGGTGTATATATATATATATTAAAAATTTAGAAGGAACATAAGCTCACATAAGGGGCGCATCTCATGAGCTAACCCGAGTTTGACTCGATAAGTAACTTGTGTATTGAGCTCGAAGAGCTAACAAGCCAAGCTCCAGCCAAACTCAATTTGATTCGTTAGTTTGGTGATCGGGCTTGTTAAAACATAAAATAAAGTAAAATAAAAAATGTACATGCATACCACAAAATTATTTCTGTGATATGAAAATTTTGGATGATATAAATGTCAGAAATTAAAGTTTATTTATTAGATAATTAAATACATAAGAATATTGGCAGGTAAGTATCTAAATGCCTCAAAAAATAATACAAAACGTATTCAAAAAATAAAAATTCAAGACTTTATTTTTAAATTATTAAAAATATTTAAAAATAAAATTTTATATTATGTATCAAGTAATTTTTTTATTAATTAATTTTATTTACTTATTATATTTTTTATTTTATTATAACATGAGTTAGAGTTCTCTTTCATAATAAATAAGTCGTCTCATGAATCTGCTCAAATTATTATAATTAAACACGATTTTGAGCTTGCAGTTTATTTAATACTTTGTTGATAAGCTGATTAAAAATAATCTACTGATAAGCTAGGTGCGATGACTATTATAAATTTTTTATTTTTTCGGAAAAGTCAGACCGCTGCTAGAAAACTGACACTGTCCTATCTAGGTTCGGTATGCAGTGTGAAAACACTGTTTTCAACGTTTTGAAAAAGCATAAGCTGCCAAAACGCAGTTTACCCAAACAAAGCATAAGCTGCCAGAACGCAGTTTACCCAAATAGGCCAGGTGCATTTTTAAAATGCCACCGCACCAAATAAGCTGCCCCAAACGGAGCCTTAATTAATTAATCAAGCACATATTAGAACTAGGGAGGGGTAGGGCTGTCAAAAAGGCTTGTTGTTCGTGAACAACTCGTGTTCGACTCATTTTGGCTAGAAATACAACTCATCAATTATATATATATATAGTATTTTTAAAAAAAATTAATTGACAACAAGGCTACAAATATTTATAATCAATTAAAATATTGATTAAGAAAGAAGAATAAAAATTATTAAATTAGATTCAAATGATGTTTTAATATAAATAATATTTTTAAAATCTTGCTCAAACTCTTATTGTCTTATGTACTAGTCAATTATATATATATATATATATATATATATTAATTACTTGACTACAAGACTATAAAGATTTATATTCAAATGATGTTTTAATATAAATAATAATTTTTAAATCTTCCCCCAACCTTTAACATCTTATGACTACGTGATTAGAGTTGTCAAAACGACTCCAACGACTATTTGTTTGTGAACAGCTCGTGTTCTGCTCATTAAGCAAACGAGCCGAATACGAATATTTTTTTTGAGCTCGAAATATAAAATGTTTGGCTTGTTTACACCCACCCTCCCTAGGGTGGCTCAAGCCCATCTTGGCCTGTGTCCCCACGAAAAAAAAATAGGACCACGCGCCTATGGCAAGCTAACTATTTACTATTAAGACTCATCAAATACAGCTGGATCTGATTCAATACATTTACATCAATAGGAAAACCATACGTAACGGTGTGCTCTTAAAATCGACATGACATAAAAGACTTTATGCCATCATTGCAAATTTAGCGTGCAACAGAAAATTAATGGTGATATACATGGTCGAAATTAATGCTAATGTAAGGTAGTCTGAGCATATTAGTTGAGTTTACAGGACACTAAAATATCTCAAAAATAAAATAAAATAATAATAATAATAAAGGAAGATTTACATACATACCACTCAAGTATAATCTATTTACATATCAAACACCTAAGTTTTAGTTTTTATATGAGAAATTATTGCATACGAAGCATGTACGCAGCACTATATGTGGACTCCAACAAAAGGTCATCATGTGTACTATATCAGGCCCACCTCCTGCGGATATTATTGAAGTGGAACCGCGGAGTTATTGGGAGGGTAATTGGGGGTTATTGTAGCATTGATTTTAATAACGTCTCAATAACCTCTGCTGTTACACTCTCAATAACTTCTGCGGTTACACTCCGCAACAATCTCACAATAACACCCCATAACCCCCTAATAATCTCTGCCCCCTGCATAACCCGCAAATAACCTCATAATAACACAACAATAACCCCTTAATAATTTCCGCAATTTTAGTTCAATAATCTTCCAATAACCTCCGCATGACGACATATTACTGGAAATCAACATGCAGAGCTGTGTAAGCGCTGTGTATGGAATAATTTCTCCTTTTCTTATGCATGAAAATGATATTTCACTTTTTTCAAAGTAAAAAATCTGGGTATTTTTTATGCATTGTGAAAAATTTGAGTGGTATAAATGTATAAATTAAAGTTTGGATATTAGATATGTAAATGAGTAGGAGTTGGGTGGTATGTATGTAAATGCCCCAAAAATAAAATTCATGCATCAATAAGCTTTTAAATAAAAGTAATACAAGTGTAATTAACATGAGCAATGTATATCAATATAATTAGAAATTTTAAAAACAGAAAAAAAATCTCAGAATTTTTTTTAGGTATTAACGGATCTTAATAAATGAATTTATTTTAAAATAATATATAAAAATATTTGAATATAATATATATACTTAGGAAATGTGAGTGCACTGGGGGAGATTCAACAGATCACATGGAGAAAATAGCAAAGGATCAAGCTATCTAGCATCAATTTGGTCGATCCAATCATGGGATAATTGAATAAAAGTTCGTTCAAACAGAAGAACACCACGCACTAAGACCAACGACAACTTAGCCGATGCAAACACATTCACAAATCAACGATTATTTAGCAGAACTCTCGTCTGTCCTTATATGAAGATTTATTGACCGAAAAAAGACTGCATGTCAGATTACAGTGATTCGACATCTGCCTGATGAAATAACGCCCAAGATTTGTCGGTTGGCCGAATTACATTGGGATGACATAACAAAAATCATATGACGAAGTCGAACAGTTATGAATGTGAAATTGTGTTAGTGATAGTTATAAATATGAAACGATGCAAATAACAGTGAAAGTCACATGCATTAAAAAAATAATGAGACCTCCCTACAGTGAACGCATGTATATTCACTCCAAAAATATATACTCAATCCAAGTCTTACTCTTTCCTAAATAACATCTGCAAGTAAAATAGGGATGAGCAACCAAAGCTATGTAGGCTACCCATAATTTATTGTAGTTTTCGATATAAAAAATAGACATGTATTCAAAGAAAATTAATCAAAAGTGGTAGAACAACATGTATAATATCTATCACAGCGCTGATACAAGAAATTGTTACTGTAGTAGGCATTTGTTGAGTAGCAATATAAACACATAATATCACAAGTGCAAGAAATTAACATGAAAGTAAACAAATTATTTCTTTATTAAATTATTTTAATATTTTCGTTCGAATTGTATACCCTCACTTCAACTTATAACTCAATTTATTCATATTTCTTCTATGACTCTTAGAACTCTACTTCCACTTATACATCGATTTGTTCACATCTGTTTAGGCATATTAAACACACAAATAGATAATTACATAGTGCAAAAGCTCTTATAACTCTACTTGATTGCACACAACACAACCATCCAACCACAACCACAATCATTTGTTTTATCATTTTTTGAACATATTTATTAGACAAAAGCATATAAATGTTAAAATTTTGACATATCAAATATCACAACATGTTAAAGAATATAATTTACGTTGAAATAAATCAACATATACCGATAAGCAAAATTTACCAAACCACTTATATGAAATGTTTAGAATAATATTTTAAGCATTTATTGTTCTGCAACAAATTTATCATGTCTGACACATGCTAAAATATACAAAATATTGTGCAACATAAAATACATAGTGAAAAATAAATATTTTTTATGTTGATTTGTTCAACATAGTCTAATATGTAACATATAAAAAGTTACACCATCAAAAGTTCGTAAATTTTCGCAGATTTTAATTTGTGTAAAATTTTGACAAATAAAATGCTAGAACTTTACGAAATAACCAAAAAATTAAAATCTGAAGTAAGTTAATAATATAGGTTTATCGGCTTGTTGGCTTGAGAGAAGACATTCATATGTGTTTATCGGCTTTCAAGTGGGTGACTTACAAAGAGCAAGTGGATCGAGTAATTCATGCCGAGATAGATATCATAGCAAGGAAGGAAAAACATGCTGGAAAGTGGAAGAATTAAAACACCTAGGTGAATGGGAGCAACATCAGGATATCTCGACACAAAAGTCAAAAATAAATCCTCGACATGTTCATTGCGGGAAATGACATTCTGGAACTTGTAACTTGGTCATCGACAAATGCTTCAACTATTATAGTACCACCCATAAAGCTAGAGATTGTCCTCTCAAAGTTCAAGGTCAACCACAAAGTGATATATACCTAAAAAAGTAATTCTAAGTCTCATCACAAGAATAAGTGGCATAATTCAAGTGGAGGTAAATTCAAGAAGCACAATGGAAAGAGTTAAGCGAAGCAAAATTACTTTCAACCTAAATAACAACCACAATAAGCAGTGGTGTCTCAACTATATCAACCCATTTCTCTTGCATCTCAATAACAACAATAATATCAACCCTAGCATCCGTCAATGATGTATCAACACTCTTTAATGATGTAGTACCACCCTTAGTGATCTCAAGCTCTGGAGTATCCCAAACAAATGATTCCATCTCAAGCATTTGTTATGATGCTGGAAGAAGCTCATGAAACAACTAATGTGGTGATAGATATTATCTTTATTTTAAAGTAATTGTCAAGGGAAACATATTCATTCAAATCAAATAAATTTGCATCCAATTCATTGATTTCTTCATTACAATCATGTCTATCAATCACTATGACATCTAGCTTGCCCATGATAGTTATTCAGTGTGTTCGTGATTATGACATTATTATCAATTACATGCATATGCCCATTATTCTCATAGCATTCTCACTAGCTGAGTGTGATGTAATCTTGGGTATGTATTGACTATCTTTATATCATGCAATTATAATAATTATAGACTGTCATAAGAGATGGATGAACTTCTGTATACCATACTCAGTTCCTTTTTGTTTCAAGGGTAGTATAGGAGCTAATTTTTGTATAATTTTGACAATTATGATTTATAAGCCGATCTTCCAGAAGTGTGTTGGTTATCTATCTCAAGTGTTGGATTATGAAAAATCAAGTGTTGGCTTAGATAGCAATCCACCAATTCTAGAATTTGCTGATATATTTTTTGAATTTTTTTGTTTGGCTTGCCACCAGGACATGAGATCGAGTTCACCATGGACCTACTTCTGGGGACCACTCTAATTTCTAAAATTTCATATTGGACGAGCACTAGGGAACTTCATGAGATCAAGATTCAGTTGCAAGAATTACTTTATAAGGGATTCATCCAACCCAACATTTCACCTTGGGGTGCACTAGTTCAGTTTGTGAAGAAGAAATATGAATGCATGTGGTTGTGCATCAACTATAAAGAGTTGAATAAGGTAACTGTAAAGAACAAGTACCCATTGTTTCATATATATAGTTTGTTTAATCAACTCAAGGTCCTTCAATGTTTTTTAATAATTGATTTCTGATTCGGCTATCATCGATTGAAGATAAAAAAGAACGATGTTTTGAAAACTATTTTTTAATCTAGTTACGAACACTATGAAATTATAGTCATGTCATTTGGTCTGACTAATGCCCCTACTACTGTTATGGATTTGATAAATAGAGTTTTCAAGCCCAACTTGGATCAATTCATCACTATGTTCATTGATGGTATTTTTGTTTACTCCAAGGATGAAAAGGAGCATATCAAATTTCTCATAGCAGCACTGAATACACTTCGAGAGAACAAGCATTATGCCAAATCCCCTAAATGTAAATTTTGGCTTTAAGAAGTGAAATTTTGGAATGTATTATTAGTGTAGTTTGATTTTTTTTGGTTCCTGCAAAAATTAAGGCAATAATGAATTGGTCGAGGTCGGGCACTATTACAGAGATTCTTAGTTTCCTTGGATTAGTTGGATATTATGATAATTTTGTTAAAGGATTGTCTCGTATTGGCACACCTTTATCAAGGTAAAGGCCATTAAGTTTGACTGGTTTAATGCTTGTAAGTAGAGTTTAAAAAAACTCAAGAATTACTTGGTGATGGCCCAAATTCTTACCGTTCCATTTAACATAAATGAATTTTCAAATCAGCAGTGATGCTTCACATTAAGGATTTATATGTGTTTCTAACAGACTATGGTAGAATTGTAGCTTAGGCCTCTAGACAACTCAAGATGTATGAAAGAAATTATCCAACCCATGACTTGAAGTTAGTCACAATTATATTTGCGCTAAATATTTGAAGGGACTACTAGCATTAGTTGTGAGTTCTTCACTGACAATAAAAAGCTGATGAAGGACTATAATTTAGAGATTTAGTACCGCATTGGTAAGACAAATGTGGTCATGAATACTTAAAGCATCAATCTTCGACCTATGTAGCTTAGATGATAACTCGGAGCACGAGTTAACATGGAAGACGGAGCAACTCCAACTCGAGATAATATCGATATGAGCTAATCCTAACATGCATAAACTGTCAATTCAGACCACACTTGTGGGCAGGTTCGTGCAACTTAGATAATGAATGCAGACTTACTACAACTTATTGAGTAAAGAAATATGGGATCGATGCTCGAGCTTAGTATCGAGTAGGACAACACTTTCAGATTTCAGGATCGACTATGTGTTCTAAACTAGGAAGTATTTCAACAGGAGATAATTCATGAGGCACATTTAAGGCTGTAAAACGACTCGTTATTCACGAACAGTTCGTGCTCAACTTGTTAAGAAGCTCATGATCGATTTGTTAGATGAGTTAACAAGTGGAACACAAAGATTCTTTTTTCGCTCGATATAAACGAGTCAAACACTAATATATATATATATATATATATATATATATATATATAGCTCATAGTCTATGCAGCTCTAAACTCTGGCCTGTGCGGTCCAATAATCTTATTATAGCTCCCTGCTATAGCTTATGCAGGCAACTACAACCTACGAAACACTCAACACACGCAACTCTAGCCTCTGCAACCTTCAAGGGTTGATCCCCACTATGACCTCTATGTACAATCAAAACACTTGAAGTAACCTTCTCAACCCACACAACCAACTTCTACCATGGTTTTCAATTATAGTCTCTACGACAAGTTGGCGCTACAATCATCGTTAACAACATTCATGTTGAACTATAGCCTCCATAACAACTGATTCTGGCCCTTGCAGTCAACTATCGCCGTGAACTAGAACCAAATTATAACTATTCTTGATGAACTATTATTGTACATCGATGATGATTAACCTCTTAACTCTATTTTTCCTAATTCATGAGAAAAAGTGAACCTATGCACTTACAATTATGTAGTGCATTATTTAAAGCAAGCTGTCCTATATATATATATAATATATATATATATATATATATATATATATATAAGATTTTACAAGTAAAAATTTCTGGCGTCTCTATCCATCACTAATTATTTGAGTGTGTGTCAGATTCATATGCAATACTAATACAATAATTTATCACTATTGTCAAGAATTTTTTATTAGCTATTAGATTTTGTTTTGAAGGTTAATGTTTAAACTTCTTAGAATTTATTTAGCTTTAAAAAGAAGAACGGCTGTAATTACAATATAAAATTGAAAAATTAAGATTTGAAATTATGTATCGATTTTTGAATCGAACTATAAATATAGATTAAAAAAATTATGTTGAACTTATGAGCCTAACGGACGCTGCCCAGCCATTCTTTTCCGGCGACGGAGACGCAAGCACGGGCTATAGGGGAGAGAGGGAAAGCAGGCGAAAAAATGGTGTCGCCGGTGGTAAACACGTATCCTCTCTCTAACTACACTTTCGGAATGAAGGAACCGAAGATGGAGAAGGACACTTCCGTCGCCGACCGTCTAGCTCGTATGAAGGTTAAGTAAGTTTTTCCTCCAAACCCTAGCTTAGGGTATTCTGTATAAACTTGTTCATACTCTCGTGGACGACCGTAACTCATGTTTTCTTTGATTCATCTCCTTGCAAACTACGGTCTCATGGGGTTTCACAGCAGAAAAAAAGGTCCTAGTTTTATCATTATAACTTCTTGTATCAACATGGCGTCAACTTATTTAATAGTTCATTGGTCCGTGCGGCTTTGACGCAGGCATACGTGTTTTAGTCTGCTTTTGCATATATTTTCGACTGGAATATTATGAAAATTTTAGCTCCACCGAGAACATTATGTGTTTATGATCTATTGTTTAGTCAGGATCTCTTGGTCGCTGAACATTACAGATTTCATGTCCAGGCCATCTCTTTGCACTAGAATTTTTTAGTTTTTTAGCTTTATTAACTATAATCCTTCTTGTTGTATGATATTGCTTTTTGTGATCATGATTTTCTATTGGATACGTTTGAACTATGAATTTTTGGTCTTTAGTAATATTTATTATAATGCCATAAGAATGCGTGTTCTTGCTCTTTTGGATTTTGGGTTGAGCTCTGATATTTGTTTACTTAGCTTATTGTTGTGAGGATTGATTACTCAATGGAGTAGAAACATGCACTCCAATTGGCATTTTGCTGGAGCTAGATAGGCAGACTAATAATATATGTCGAAGAGGATGCATCTTCTAGTGGTTCTTCCCAAAATAACAATATGTTATTTCTCAGGAAAATCCACATTCACGAGAAAGTGCAGCATGAGTCTTTGAAATTCTTTGTCTATTTGACGATGGATATGATCGGTTGGAGTTATTTTTTTTTCCTACTTTAAAAGTTATCACTTTAAGATACATTCTTTTTGAGAAATATATGTATAAAGTTTTATATTTTACCATTAAACTCGTTCAGCATTTTTTGGAGCTATTAAGTTATTTGTGCAAACTTTTTAGTTTAGTTTACTCTAAGCTTTGACTTATTACCTTTGATTTGACTTGTTTTTTCTTTGATTTAGCTATATGAAAGAGGGTATGCGGCTGAGCGTTGAGGCAATTTTACTGGTAAGTTCCAACACTTACGAACATGAACTCTTATAGTTGTCTCGTGGTATGTAATATCACAAGAATCATTCATTACAAGATTTTGAGTAAAAGAACTTGTTGAAGTTGTGGAAGCAATGCAAAGTTGTTGCAAACCAAGTTCATTTATTTTCTTCCACTTGCTGAAGTTTTCCTTAGGATGTAAGTCCTCTTTTCTACTAGTAAGTGGTTCATAAACTTTGTTTCTCTACGTTGTTGCTTGGTTTCATGTATGAAAATGTTGGAATGCATTAAACATGTGTACAATAATTAATTTGTTGGTGGTAAAGATTGGATGCAGCAACCATCAAACTTGTTATTTCAGAAAAGTCGAGAAAGAAATAATGGTCATGCTAATTTCCATATGCAAATATTTTTCATATCCTGGCCAAGTTTTAGGATATGAGATATCTCTTCCTAGTTTTAAGTTTTATGAAAATTTTGAATTGCTGATTGATAGTGCATTAATTTTGTGATGTGGGATTTGCTGTGATTTGATTATTCCAAGTAGAGGATATTGGGATTTTATTATAGTTATTTTGTTTTGGGCTTTGATTATACCTATTAGTACATTGCTACTTTACTTTTTTTACTTCAGCACCAGAGGATGCTGGGCTTTTGATTATATCTATTGTTTTTTATGATCCTTTAAGCTTCTATGTAATTTGGCTGCATCACATAAAGAGTCAGCAATGTTGTGAACCAATGACTTATTCAATATGTAGCAGAACCTGGTTTGATTTGGTAGTGTTGCTTCAGCCGACATTGGGACTGGCTTTTAACTTCATAAACCCTTAATTTGATGTAGAATAGACATCCAATGGTCATATTGAACTGGGTTTTTCGTTTCTTTTTCTACTTAAAATAGACGACTTCTCTTGAATTTGTAAGAGTATAGTTCCAATAGATTTTGAATTGGGGATATCTTTCTTATGTCTCTCAATCAAAAGAGCAGAGTGAAGTGTCTTTTTATTTTCATTTTTTTTGAAGGTCTACATCAATGTTTAAAATTGTGCAATTAGTGGCGTATAGAGCGCCTTTGTGTGCAACAAGAACAACAAAAAGTTTTTTTTCCCACTAAGTGGGGTTGGCTACATGAAATCTTTTTCTCCATTGCGTTCTATTAAGTGTCATATTTTCATTTAATTTTAATAGATTAAGATCATTTTTTATACAATCTACTCAAGTCTTTTTAGGTCTACCTCTGTCTTTCTTAACATATGTCGGATCTAAAACATCTACTTTCATAACCATATCATTAGATGATCGACATTTGATGTGAGCAAGCCTTCTAAGACGTCTCTCTCTAATCTTGTTCGACACTGGAGCTACGCCAACCCTATAACAATATATTCATTTCGCATTTTGTTTCTAAGTGTCAAGCCACTCATCCATCTAAGCATTCTTATCTCTGTAACACTTAACTTTGTTTTATGTTTTTTTTTAAAGGCCAACATTCTGCGCCATAGAGCAGTGCAGGTCTCACCACCATCTTATAAAATTTTCATTTAAGTCTAAGCGGTACTTTTCTATCTCACAATAAGCCTGATGCATTCCTCCACTTAAACCAACCAACTTGAATTCTACTAATAACATCCCTATCTATATCACCATCACTTTGAACAATATCCCCAAAATAATTGAAATGTTCACACTTTTAATTATTTAATCAGACAGTTACAACTCTGCCATTAGAAATACTACTGAAATTACATTCCATGTATTCAGATTTAGATGTTACTCAAATGAAAGCCTTTAGACTTTAATGTATTCCTCCATAATTCAAGTTTTTCTCGAACTCTTCTAGTCTTATCCATAAGAAAGATATCATCATCGATTTTTTTTTGTTAATGTCATTACTCCTAGAATGATTTTCAATCACGACGGAGGAACTCCTGTGCGCTGAGATCCTGTCGTTGGCTTTGATACCCTGAGTATCCCAAATTGTAATTGTATAGTAATGTTTGATCATTGTACGTCATGATATGAACGTTGGATTACTATGTCACGACATTCATACCCTTTATGTCATGAGCTTCAATTATTGAATTACGACTGTATCGCAAGGCAACTGCGATCATGTCGATGGCTTTACCAGTGTGCTGCGATTATCCCCAACTAGCTCGAATCGCGAAAGACCCGTTATGATATGCCAAAGCAATGCCACAAGCTTGTTTGACTATTGCAACTATATCCATGAGTTTCGAATTGGAAGGATGGGAGTTTCAGGTCTTTGTACGCCACAAGTCTTGACGTCAGCTTCCCTTGAAATGTGCATTTGCATTAATATATCAAAAGAACAAAATATAAAAGGGACCTAGCCCATCAAAATGTGGGCCCTGTCAAAATCAACAAAAAGGAAAAAAAAAATGTGAACTATCGACATTCCTGACCAAAAAAAAAAGCCGTTGTGTATATCTTTTTTAGTATAAGTATGGGCAACTATATTCTTCTTATCATATGCTTCCATCTCTTGATGATAAAACTCCCAATTTATCCTAGTGATAACCTGTTGAATTGAAGTGATCATATTATGGTTGTTGCTTTCAATAATGATTCCATTAACTTCAAGCATCCATGGTTCCACATAACGTTTTATTGATGAGATTTACGCAAGTTCAACACAAGCATTGTCTCAATGTTCAATTGGATTACTAACCGCAAATATGAGATTACTTCAAGTATCGACATCCGCTTCCCAGGTTTCAGAATCCCACCAGTTTTCATAGGTGCAAGACATGATCCCGTCGCCGCCTTCTCAGCGACTGTATGACACACCACGATTCTGTCGTTTGTGTGTAGAGATCAAGCGCTCCATATGCCGTGATACTTCCTGTGATTACTTCTCAGTGTAAACTTTGATTCCATTCGTTCGTTCCTTCTTCTTCGATTCTTAGAACCGAATGCTCTTATACCACTTTGATAGGAATCTCCATAGGAATTAGGTTAAAACCAAATATTCCATTTCACCAATATCAAATCAAAACAATACAACACCACACTCACACGAATGCATAAAAGATAAGTGCCTAAAATTTGAGAGGGAGAGAATCTCTGCCAAATTCTATGATTCGAGAGGTAGGAAGTCTTTCCCAAACCTTAACCCTAAGACTTAAGACCTAATCTCATGCATATCCTTAACCCTAAACATATTAGCCCTATTTTATACTATGCCATTATAAATAGAAAAAAACTAAATTGCCCTAGGCTAATAAAAAACAAATTTGTCTTTAGGTGCAGGTCTAACAAATTCCAACTTTTTAAGACCCATCGACTATGGCCCCTCAAGATAATTATTTATTCAAGTGTACTTGCATTTCTTATTTATCTTTTATCCAACTGTCTTTTTGTCTTTAGGTAGATCAATGACTGTTCAAATGTTATTTCTTTTAAGAGCATTTATTTCTTCCATCACAGCTAATTTCCAACTTAGTTCACCTAATGCTTTCTGGATAGTTCTTGGAACAAGCATATTAGAAATTCTAGACACAAATGCTCTATGATTTTTTGATAGTTTTCCATATGACAAAAATTATGTGATAGGATGTTTCGTGCTTTTTCGGATTCCTTTTCGGAAAGTTGTTGGAAGATCAAGATTAAGAGTGAAAGTAGAGGGAATGTTACTCTGAGTTGTAGGGCCATTATTCGGCAAAGGTGATTGAACATCTTGATTGAACATCTGCTGAGAGGGAATAACTTGGGCTGTAGTAACTTTATGAAATTTCTTCCTAGTATAAACATGCAACTCATGTTGAGGATTATGACAAAATAGGATTAATAGTGCTGACCCTAATTTTCATATCTGAATTAGTTAAAGAAATGGGTTCGAGTAAAGTTTCCCAAAAAATATTTTCTTCAACTAAGTTCTACTCAAGAAAATTATTTTGAAAAACGGGTGAGCCTCGACAAACTTGCATCTATACTAAAAAAATTTCTTTTTGACAGGATTAAAGCATTTGTACCCACATTTGTTGGAAGCATACCCAATAAAAACACATTTTTCAGCTTTGGGATCAAGTTTTGAGTGAAACGCATTTGAGACACACACATAACAAACACATCCAAAAACTTTTAAAGGGAGATCAGCTGTTATTCTAGATATGAAAAAATAATTTTTTAAAACTTGTAAAGGTGTTTTAAATTCCAGAACTCGAGATTATATTTTGTTTATTAAATAACAGGAGGTAAAGAGTGCATTACCCCAAAGATATTTAGGAACATTCATGGAAAACATAAGTGCCCTGGTAACTTCAAGTAAATGCCTATTTTTCCTTTTAGTACCATTTTGTTGTGGTGTGTTACGACAAGTAGATTGATTCAGGATATATTTTTCCAAAATAAATGTTCTTAAATATTTGTTGAAATATTCAGTCCCATTATTCGTTTTTAGAATGCCAATTTTTGTTTGAAATTGATTTTCAATCATGTAAAAAAATCTTTAAATCATTGTTCAACTTCAGATAAATACACCTAGCAAACTCGTGTGTGATCATCAATAAATGTTACAAATCATTTTTTTCCAAAAAATTTTGTTAACTTTGGATGGGCCCTAAACATCACCATGCACCAAATAAAATGGTTTTTAAGCAGAATATGATTTTATTGAAAATGAAACACGATGACTTTTAGATAAAATACACGCTTCACAATAAATAGTTTAGAAAATAAAGATTTGAGATATAGAAAATTAGGATGCCCTAATCTTTTATGTCATAACATAACTTGATCATAGTCAAAGCTTGAACTTGTACTACCTAATCCATGAGCTATTTCATTCGCAATTGAGCTATTTCATTCGCAGAATCAGTTCCATCATAGTAGTACAACCCATTTATTTATCTAGAAGTTCCAGTCATCTTCCTCGAGTTCCGGTATTGAAAAACACAATCAGAAGGAGAGAAAAAAATGAAATAATAAGAATTTTTAAACAATTTGCTAACAGAAAGAAAATTACATATAAGTTTTGGGACATGTAAGACATTTTAAAGAGATTTTTTGTGAAATTTTAACATTTTCTTTTCCTGCAATAGGTGAAAAACTGTCATCAACAATTCTGATTTTTTTCAGAACCGAAACATGTTTTGAACCGAAACATGGATAATATGAATCAAATAATTGAGAACAGCTTGTCATATGATCAGAGACTCCTGAATCAATGATCAAAGGAGTGGTACTTCCTAGAAAAACCGAAGGACTCTACGTGTT
This sequence comes from Phalaenopsis equestris, assembly GCF_001263595.1. Lineage (NCBI taxonomy): Eukaryota > Viridiplantae > Streptophyta > Magnoliopsida > Asparagales > Orchidaceae > Phalaenopsis > Phalaenopsis equestris. The sequence continues at coordinate 2,360,703 of NW_018164549.1, read as the reverse complement.
TGTGCTATAGAATCGATAGAAGCATTAGATGATGGACAAGATTTCAACAGTTTAAGAAAATGACTTAATTTCTCTTTACTAAGTGGATATGACTCAGCCTCATTTGCGGTAGGTATGCTATGTTCACCAGATTTTTTTCCCTTACCACCATTAGGTGGTTTACCATGCAATTTCCAGCATTTTTCGCGAGTATGGCGTGACTTTCCATAGTAGTCACAATGCAGGTTGTTTTTGTCTTTTACATGTTGGTTGTGAGAATTTTTTCTGCTTACATGAGCTTCAGGAATAGACAACGCTGATCTTTCCACGGACTCAGTTGAACTTGCAGTCTTTTTTCTCAACATCACATGTTTCCGACTCTCCTCTCCTTACCTCTGCAAAAACTACACCAATTGAAGGCAGGAGATTTCTTCCAATTATTCGGACATGGACCTCATGATATTCAACATTTATACCTGCAAAAAATTTAAAGATTCGACCAGTATCCACTATCTTTTTGTACTGGTTGCCGTCACTCTTGATCGTTGAATAAGTCCAGGTTTTGCCTAATCCACTTAAAGGAATTGAAATACTTTGTCACAGAATATTCACCTTGGCAAATTTTCTAAAGTCGTGGGGTCAACTCATAAACTTGGGATTGATTTCCAACATCAGAGTACATTTATGAAACATTGTCCCATAATTCCTTAATTATAGAGTAACACAGACAATTTGCACTTATCTCTTCAGTCATGGAATTGACCAACCATGTCATTACCATTGAGTTTTCTGCATCCCAAATGACATAAATTATGTCATTCACGTCAGACAGTTTAGTATCATCTTTGATATAACCAATCTTTCATCTTCCTCGAAGATACAGACGAATAGATTGTGACTATCGAAGAGAATTATCACCATTTAGTCGGACTGTAGTGATCTGAATGGTATGGTTTTCAGATGTATTTCTCTGAGGTTCGAACTGAGATGGCTGAAGAGGCTGGCTTGTCCTAGACGTGACTTCAGAACTTTTAGAGATGAAGGACGGTGAGTTTGCTCGAGCCCGAGCTTCGCCCGCTGTCGGTCGCCATGCGGCTGAGTGCGATTTAATTTAGCGTAATATAATGTTTAAAAATTAAGTATTTTAATTTAAAGAAAATGGGGTCAAACTGATCCCATTGATTTCTATAGTTTGGATAATGGAGCTAACCACGGGTAATGTACGACCTTGAAAAATAATACACTACTTGATAATAAGCTCAATTATATAAACTATAGAAATAAATGACTTCCGTTTGATCTGCAAGTTTGCATGATGACCGACAGATTTTTCTATTCGATATGAGAGTCAAATAGAATTTATTTTAAGTCTGGATTTTTTAAATTCCTTATAAGGGCAAACCCCTATAGTTAATTACATCTTAAGCGAACGGATCACTTAAGAAAAATCTCGATAAAAATCAGGAATCTTTTGTTTTCATGAGTTCAAAAAGAAGAGTTTTCAACGAACATGATTGTGAAATTTTCAATAGGGATTAGTTCAAAGGTGAAAAATTTTGTTTTAAGAACTAAAGGAAGAAAAGTAGGGGAGATTAAAGATCCAGAATAGGTTCTTGGTAATCCCCCGAACTATCCTAATGTTTGGCTCAATTTAGGATAATATTAATTTAAGCTAACTCTTGTCAGTTTTATTAATTAGGACTTAGATTTGTGTAATGATGATTTACACAAAAAGCCTAGAAAGATAGGAGGTTTTACGTCGAGTGACTACCTCAGAATCCTAAAACAGGTTAGGACATGCTGCATATCGGGACTATGCAAAAGCCTAAAAAAAGAGAGGTTTTATGTCATAAAAGACATCTTTGAAATCCTAAGAATTGTGATTAAACTAAAGAAAGGGTTTTGAACGAGCTGCCCACGAAGTCTGCTCCAAGTTCCTTACTGAAATGTCTTCAGGTCTTTAAGTATTCAAGTCCTCTAATCTTATTTAAAAGTTTTACTTATTTCAATAATTCGATATTGAATTAATTAAAAGATAGTTGAGGTATAGTTCAAACCTAGGCCAAGGCTAAGTTTACTTAAGCTAAGTAATTTCCTAGTGTTATGATTTCTAGGTTCTCCCTAATCTAAACAACTTTTATTCCTTCATTATTTGTCTTTAACACATGCATTCTATGTTTGATAAAAACAGTAAAAGAACATGCATTGGGATGCATAAAACAATAAATATAGCATAAGAAATAATGTTTTATCAGATTTTTATTAAATTTTAATTATTTAATTAGTGGTAACCCAGTCAAAATGTCTATAGCTCCGTCGTCCCGGGTCGCCGGGTGCTCTAGCTTACTTAGTCCGAAAGGTGGTTGCCCACCAGGACCGGAAGATTCTTGTCAACATCCACAGAATGCATCATCCAAGGAATCTTCGTAAACTAGAACAAAAAAAGGGTTTAAGTTGCGTTATGTGATCTTTGTGATTAAGATTTGATTAATTCTTCAATTACTTCATCAATTTAAGGGTTTAAATATTTTAGGTTGTTTACATTTTGTGAAGTTGACGACTTTGAAGCTGACTTAACCTCAAAACCATGCTTTAAAGCCTTGTTGTATTTGTTTTAGTTTAAGTTTAAGTTTTAATGTGTTTTATGTAAATTTTACCCCTCCCAATTTATTTTATTTTATTTCTTAATTGATGTTCAAGTTGAGGGGATTAGATTTGACTTAGGCTTAAGGTTTTTCCTAAAAGGTTCTCATGTGTTCAACCTATGGGTTAGGTTCTTAACCTATGGTTTAAGGTAGGTTTAGCTTAAGACTAAGCTATGATTCAGGTTTGTTTTACCAAAAGATTGGAGTTGGATTAGGTTTAACTAACATAAGGTTTAGGTTAACTAATCCTATTGATTTAAGGTTAACTAACTTAGGGTTTAGATTAATTAAATCCTATTGGTTTAAGGTTAACTAACTTAGGGTTTAGGTTAACTAATCCTATTCATTTAGGGTTAACTAACATAAGGTTTAGATTTACTAATCATATTGGTTTAGGGTTAACTAACCTAGGGTTTAGGTTAACTAATCCTAGTGGTTTAGTAGGTTAGCTAGGTTAGCTAATTCTATTGGTTTAGGGTTAACTAACCTAAGGTTTAAGCTTAGCTAATCATATTGGTTTAGGATTAACTAACCTCAGGTTTTGGTTAACTAATCATAACTAATCATATTGGTTTAGGGTTAACTAACATAAGATTTAGGTTAACTGATCCTATTGGATTCAGATTAACTAACTTAATATTTAAGTTAACTAATCCTATGGATTAAGGTTAACTAACCTAAGGTTTAGGTTAACTAATCCTATTGGTTTAGGATTAATTAACCTAAGATTTAGGTTAATTAATCTTATTGGTTTAAGGTTAACTAACCTAGAGTTTAGGTTAACTAATCCTATTGGTTTAGGTTAGGTAATTCTATTGGTTTAGGGTTAATTAACCTAAGGTTTAGGTTAATTAATCTTATTGGTTTAAGGTTAACTAACCTAGAGTTTAGGTTAACTAATCTTATTGGTTTATGTTAGCTAATTCTATTGGTTTAGGGTTAACTAACCTAAGATTTGGGTTAACTGATCCTATTGGATTAGGGTTAACTAACTTAAAGTTTGGGTTAACTAATCCTAATTATTTAGGGTTAATTAACCTAAGGCTTAGGTTAATTAATCCTATTGGTTTGGGTTAACTAACCTAAGGTTTAAGTTAACTAATCCTATTGGTTTAGGGTTAACCAACCTAATGTTTAGGCTTAGCTAATCCTATTGGTTTAGAGTTAA
>NW_018164549.1:2321799-2356731 GCF_001263595.1 Phalaenopsis equestris | reverse complement strand
AAGAAGTTCAGTCTGAATTAAATGATAGGATGACTTAAATCTCAAGTTTAAAATGGTCTAACTGCTTAAATTTAAAATGGTCAAACAATTCAAATTGGAATCAACTAAATTTTAAGTTTACTCAGACGAGACTCGGTCTAAAGACAGGCTGGCCTATAGCCCTAAATGACTAAAATCAAAATTAATGGGTGATTGACTCAATCCTTGAGCTGGCTGACCAGATTTGTAATCAGGTTGAACATGACCTAAAGAGAATTGACTAGGTTGAACTTAGGTTGAGCTTGTGTTAGGTAAACTTAGCCTAAATTAAACTCGAATCCTAATTAACGTGTTTTAATTATAAAAATTATTTTAAACGTGATTTTAAAATTTTTAAACCTCTTTTTATGGTCAAAAGTTCAATCAGATAGAGTTATACAATTTTTATAATTTTTATAATTTTTAATTTATATAAATATGTCGTTTTGTTCAAAAATCAAAATACAAATATAGAGACAAAATCAGAGAAGCTATCCCCAAGGCTGTTTAATATTTCTGATAACTTTCATATTTTTCCCATTTATATTTTAATTTTTATAATTTAAATACTCTAAAACTTTAAAAATTAATTTAAAAATATTTGGTTGATGAAAAATTATCATTTTAGTTTTGAAAAATTTTCCTCTTTTTTCTTAGTTCATAACATCTTTCGGTTTATATTTTAGAGTTTTCTACAAAAAGTTATGTAATTTTGAAGTTTAGTAATCATTTCTTCAATAAAATAAATAAATAAATAAAACAAAATGGCTGCATCATCTCCCTCACGCCCGACACCAAGAGCTGCGACATACGGAGGAGAACCAACGACCAAAACTTCCCGGAGTCCGTTCTCCGCCGATTCTCAACCAAATTTCGCGTTCTTGGGCTCGTTTTGTTCCGCTCGAAGAGTAGATCACATCCATACAGATACTTAGGTGTTTTATGATCTATTTTTCGATCTGGAATGGAGGGAAGTTCGGAATTATCATTTTAATTTAAGAGATATACCTGAGCCTAAGAGGTTTGCCCTCAATTATGTTTGAATAAGTAGGTCTTCCTGAGCTTATCCAACTCATTGTATCGTCGTTTTGACGCAATTTTCGCGTCGGGTCGGAGGTTCGCAGGAATTTAGCTCGATTTTGGCTTTTCCGGCGGCGTCAACGGTTTCCTGCTAGTGAAGGGGTGGGGGAGCTGTTGCTGTGTGTAGAGAAGGGAATGGAGTGCAGCCGCTTGCTTAAGAATGGATTAGTGTTATATAGGAGAGAGAGGGAGGGGGAGAGAGATTGTTTTATAAATTTTTTATTATTATTTTTTTATTATTTTTCTTAATCCCATGCGTGATAACTGGATAGGAGGGGTGAGAGGCATGCGTGATCGATAGATATGATATGATTGGATTTTTCATTTTATATATATATATATATATATATATAGAGAGAGAGAGAGAGAGAGAGAGAGTGACGTGAATAATAATAATAATATTATTATTATTATTCACGTGTTTTTTTTTAAAATGTCTTCGAGATGCAATGAAAGCTCCTCTAATCAAAATCGACATTCAACGCACTCGTGCGGTCCGTTTCGTCATCCCGAGTCGTTCGGACGACTTTCGTCGACGGTCATGTCAAAAATGCGAGTCAAATTTAATTTGCGTTGAATTTTTTTGTTTGCGATCGAACCTTTTGGAAATTGATCATGGGTCAATTAAATGAGTTTGTATTCAATTAAAATTGGATTTAGACATGTTGAATTTGATGTGAATTTAAAATTAAGGTATTTGATTGATCATTAAGCTTAATCTGACGATTTTGGTCAAAATGAGTGAATTTGGTCAAATTGGATCCAATGGATGGTCAAGAATTGGTTTTAAGGGTGTTTGAAATAATTCTGGAGGATTTGAAAATTTTTGGTCTACGAGTGACATTTTGGTAATTTTGGCCGACTTTGGTCAAAGTGATCAAAAGGTTGATCGAAAGGTTCAAGGTGGTTCAATAATAAATTTGGAGTCAAAACGACGGTATTCGGGGTTATTTTTGATAAATGTGGAAGGTTTTATGATCCTTGAAGCATTTTTTAATTATTCATTATTTTGGTGTCGAAGTGTAAAAAAGTTATCCGGAAGTTTGACAATATTACAGTCAAAATTCTCAGGAAGACATAAGTAATGATTTGGTGTAATTTTTAGGACTTATCGGTGACTGAGAGATTTTAAAAAAATTGATATTGGGGGTACTGGGGTATTTTGGTAATTTTTAGGAAAATTAAGTATTTTGCAATTTTTGGGTTTCAAATGGTCTAAATGATAATATCAAATAGTTTGAAGTGTGTTGTGTGATTCAATTGTAGTTTTGGAGAATTTTGAAGAATCAGATTATTCAAGTGGGGTATTTTAGGGTAAACTGAGTTCAAATAATTTTAGTCAGCCCCATGAGTGTAATGACTGCAACATTGTGATATGAAAATGCAATGTTTATGATGTTCATGGGGATTTTGAATGATGATGCAATGTATTGGAGTCCAAAAAGGTGTAGAACAGTGCAAGACTTTCCTATGGTCCAAAGGTCCTATAGGAATTCTCATCAGGGTTCCCTTATGTAATCTTTAATCTTTGTATTAAAAATTATTGGTAACATATAAAACCAACATAGAAAACAAAGATTTGGTTGAAATGTCTAAGGATAAGGTGAGTACCATTTCTAAAATGCTAAGATAGTCATTAGAAAAGTCCTAATGCTAGATCCTAATCACTAAAGAAAAGATTCAAAACCCTTACTCAAAAATGAGGTCAACACCCGCTGAAGCAAAAGATTACAGCCTTTGCTCGCCGAAGCAAAAAGTATTACCGCCTTTGCCGCTGAAAGGACTTCGAGATGCGTAATCGTTTCGTCAACCATGCACGCGATCCTTGACAGCGAGACGTGATCCTTTCTCAGAGGAAGATCTACTGCGGGTTTCCGCCTTCAGAGGATTACCGCCTTCGCGAGATGGGAAGAAAGGGAAAGCGGAAGACGCCATAGAGGATACTGCATTCAACATGGATTTCGAGATGTGGACGACGCCACAAAGGATCAGATGCTATTGTAGTCGCCGCAAGTTACCGCTTTTAGAGGATTACCGCCTTCGCGAGCCAGGAAGAAAGGGAAAGCAGAAGACACCACAGAGGATTACTGCCTTCGAGATGGACTTCGAGGTGCGGACGACGCCACAGAGGATCAGACGCTATTGTAGCCGCCGCAAGTTACAGCTTTCGCGAGACAGGAAGAAAAGGAAAAGTGGAAGACGCCACAGAGGATTGGACGCTCTGATACCATGAAAAAATAATGGAAAAATATAAGAGGGTTTATTTTTATTGATGCAAAGAGGGGTATAAATACCCATCACAGGACTTACTGATAAGAAAAACAATAAAAACCACATACAGTAGACAAGGAAATGAATAATAATAAATATAAGAGACAGCTAATCTCTCTAATACAGAAGAAAAATAAATAAAGATTCCTAAGCTCCCTCAGACAATTTATAACCCTCTAAATATAGAGTTAACAAATATGGAATATAATCATCTTTATTTTCGAGATCTTTCAACAATATCATATTATTAAAGTATATTTTATTTAGTTAAGTTTCATAACTTCATTAAAGTAATTGTTATTGTTTGGGATGTAAAATTCATGCGTTATTTATGAAATTTTTTTTTGAAATGAAATTTTTTTTGAAATGAAAGGAAAACTACTTGGCTTAAATTTTATATTGCTTATCACCACAAACTAATAGAGAAATTGAAGTAATGAATTGGACTATATGAGTTTTTGAGACATCTTCCATTTTTTATTAAAATAACATACTTTAGATGGGATTTGATATTTATATGGCTAAGTTTTCATGCACTTCTGTTGTGAATAGATTTACTATTATGTGCCTATTTGAGATTATCACAAGATTTTAACCAAAAAACTTACTATATATTGGTAATACAACAACAACAATAAAAACAATAACAACAACAACAATAACAAGCCTTTATCTCATTAAGTGGGGTTTGCTGCATTAATCCTTTTTCTCCATTGTGTCCTCTTGAGTGTTGGATTTTCATTTAATTCTAATAGATTAAGATTATATTTTTTACAAAATGCCCAAGTCTTTTTAGGTCTACCTTTGCCTTTCTTAACATAAGTCTATTCTAAAAAATCTACTCTCTAAACCGGATCATCAGATGGTTGATATTTAATATGACCAAACTATCTAAGACGACTCTCTCTAATTTTTCCCGCCACTGGCGCTACACTAACCATATTACTGGTATATTCATTTCGCATTGTCTCTTAGTGTCAAGCCACTCATCTACCTAAGCATTCTCATTTCAGTGAGACTTTATTTTATGCATCTCTTTTAAAGGCTAACATTCTGCGCCATAGAGTGTTTTAGTTGAGATAAGTCCCTAGAGATCATTTAATGACAAATATTATTGCCATAGCTAGAAAGAGATGTATAACACGTCATTTCATATTTGTAGGATTTATTAGTTTGTTATAGGCAAGATCCGGAAAATAATGTTGCATATTCCCTTGCCTATTTCTTATAAATCTCAGAATGTGTTTATATGGATTTTGTGAAAATAAGATTCTATTCTTGTGCCATTAATTTTTCTTAGATATGATTCATTTCATACCATGTCATAAAATTGCTAATTCATATATTATTAAAGTATATTTTATTATGTAGTTTAGTTTCATAACTTCGTTAAAGTATTTATTATTGTTTGGGATGTAAAATTAACTCTTTATTTATGAAAATTTTTTTGAAATGAAGAGGAAATCTACCTGGCTTAAGTTTTATATTGCTTATGACTACAAATTGATAGAGAAATTGAAGTAGGTAATTGACTACATGAGTTTTTTAGACTGCTTCCATTTTCTATAAAAAGAACATACTTTTAGGTGAGATTTTATATTTCTATGGCTAAGTTTGCATGCAATTCAATTATCAATAGATGTACTATTATGTGCCCATTTGAGATTATCGCAAGATTTCAACTAAAAAATTTACTATCTCTTGTTAATACAACTAAGGTGTAAACGAGCTAATACATATATTATTAAAGCATATTTTATTAAGTAGTTAAGTTTCATAACTTCATTAAAGTAATTATTATTGTTTGGGATGTAAAATTCATGCGTTATTTATGAAAATCTCGTTGAAATGAAAAGGAAATCTAGCTGGCTTAAATTTTATATTACTTGTCACAACAAATTGATAGAGAAATTGAAGTTGGTAATTGGATTATATGAGTTTTTTAGACTACTTTCATTTTCTATTAAAAGAACATACTTTTAGATGGGATTAGTATTTCTATGGCTAAGTTTGCATGCAATTCACTTATCAATAGGTTTACTATTATGTGCCCATTTGAGATTATCACAAGATTTAAACCTAAAAACTTACTATATCTTGGTAATACAACTAGAGGTGTAAACAAGCCGAACACAAGCAAGCTGAGGTTCTATTCATGTTTTGCTCATTTGAATTAACACCTGTTCAAAATCAGCTTGTGTTCGAATTAGGCTCGTAATGAGTCCATTCGTGTTTGGCTCAATATCATTTGATTTGTTCGTGAGCAGCTTGAATTTGTTCTTTTATCTGCTCAATTTTAGCTCAAATTAAATCTAGCTCAGCTCTCAAGCTAAAATTTTCACACAATTCATCTGAGCTTTTATGTTCTTAAACTACTCTTCAGACTGGAAGAAAATTTTCCTAAGAGATGTGGAATGTTCCTCTTTTTAATTTTTTTTGGGCTGTTTCTCTCCCACCTCTTTGTGTCTTGCTTTTTTTTGTGGGGGCATTTAGTTGCATACCAACCAATTCCTATGTATTTACATATTTACATTCTAACACTTGGAAAAAAAGTAAAAATGGGACAATGGGAGTGCTGGTTGCTTTCCCTCTTTTTTTTCCTTTTTGCATTTAGATGCATACTAGCCAATCAATGTCGATGTATTTACATATCTAACACCTAAATTTTACTTTTTTTACTTTTATACCACATAGATCTCATACATATACATACATATATATTTTATTATTTTTTATTTTTTAAAAGGAATGATTGAAGGCTATTATACGAGCCCCAACTATCCCTCACGCGCCTAAGAATTCGAGTATCAAACTCTACATTCGGGGGGAATCAAACCTCATACCAGAGAGGACTTACAACTTACAAGCAGATGCTCGACCAACTAATCTGAGTGCGCGGCGCATACATACGTACAGACATACATATATATATTGTAGGAATGGACAATTCAGAAATGCAGAAGAAAGAAGATAGGTAGATTGGAACTCAGGAATTTGGGGCAAGGTAATATACTGCACTGTTTAATTTCACTTGGGGAACACAATGACACTCTTGCTAGGATGATTGCAAGGAGTCTCCATTCTCATTATGATTAATATGCTCATATGGAATATCAGGGGGTGACTGACCTCAACTCCTTTGATATACTAGAACATTTGGTCAGAACTCATAATATTTGGATTTTTTCCATATTAGAACCTTTGGTGAGCATTAACAAACAAAGAATTACTACGCGATTTAGCAGATATAATTTTGTTTCCAACCATAATAACAAGATTTGGTTATTCACTTGGAAGGAATTAACCATCAACATTGTTATTGATGATCCTTAATTTTTGCACTTCTTCTTTGATATTAATGTTTGTAAAGGCTGGGTTACCATTGTATACGCAAATTGCATTTACCAGTTAAGGCTCAACTTATGGGGAAAACTGAACATCTTAGGCTCTTCCTTGTTAGAAAACTGGTTTGTTGGGGGGATTTCAATATGATCACATGTCTTAACGAGAAAAAGGGTGGAAGAAGACCCAACTTCAATCTAATATCTAAATTCAATGAGGCTATTACGGATGCAAATCTCTTTGATATATGTTTTGTTGATCGTAGTTACACTTGGAGAGGAGGAAGGACTTTTGAAAGACTGGATCATGTTTTTGCTAATCAAGGTTGGTTAAACAACTATACAATTACTAAATTGTATAAGCTATCCAACCTTGGGTCTGATCATCGACCTCTTAGTATTACTATTATAATCAAACCTTCCTTCTCCCCCTTTTTGTTTTCATAATATGTGGTTAAATCATGATGATTATGCTGACTGTGTGAAGAGGAACTGAAATACAGATGGAGGGGCAACCCTTGGGAAAGACCCTGAAAACTTCATAAGAACTTGGCTGCTGGTTTAAAACGGTGGAACTGGAATACTTTTGGGGATTTTAATTCACAAATAAAAAAAGGCTGAAGAAGAGGTTCTTAAACTGGAGGAGTTGGATATATGCAATGACAGTTACTCTATAGAATTGGTTGATGCTTATAAGAAGTTAAATAAGGCTATTAAATGTGAGGATGATCCTCTAAAGTAGAAGGCTGGTAAATTACACTTCTTGGAAAATGATAGGAACACTAGCTACTTTCATGCATGTATTAAAAACAGATGGAGAATCAACACTATTTTAAAAACTCATGATAATAATGGTGGTTGGCTGATAAATTAGGAAGAAATTATTAAAAATGGGATTAATCATTTCAAGCTCCTTTTTTCTAAGGTGAACTTTGATGTAGTGTTGGATGCTGACATTACTTGGGAAACTAAACTACTAACTTCATCTCTACAGCTTGTTGATATACCTTCTATGGCTGAAATATGGAAGGCTGTTGATGATATTAATGGGAATAGGGCCGCTGACCCCGATGGATTTTTTGTTGATTTCTATAAAAACAGTTGGGAGGTGGTCAAATGAGGATGCGGTTGATGCTATTCAGTGCTGCTATGGGGGCACGTCCCATGTGCAAATATTTTGTAACCTCCTTCATTGTACTAGTTTCAAAGAATAATGGTGAAGCAAAATGGGAACACTTCAGACCCATTTGCTTAAGGTCTGTAATGTCAAAGATCATGGTGGAAAGGCTACAACAATATCTCCCTATCCTAATCTGTCCCAATCAATCAACTTTCATCCAGGGAAGAGGTATAACAAATAATATTTTATTGACACAAGAATTAATATGTGATCTTGATTATAAATCTAGAGGAGGAAATCTTATTATCAAAATGGACTGAAGGACACTATCGGCTAGGATTTTATACTTGAGGTCATTAAATCCTGGGGCTTCAACTCATCGTTTTGCAATTTTGTCAAAGTTTAACTGGAGGGAAACTATTATCAGGTGCTCCTTAATGGGTAAGTACATGGCTTTTTCACCTATGGTAGAGGCATAAAAGAGGGAGATTCTCTCTCACCTACTATCTTTTTCCAATATTTGATTATTTTTCTAGATTAATCAGTTCCCTGCAGATTTTACATTCCCTTACTCAGTACAAAAATAAGGCTAGAATGAGACTTAGCCATTTGACCTATTCTATGCTGATGATGTGATTATTTTTACTAATGCTTCCAAATACTCTATCAAAAAAATAAATATATCATACTCTTCTATCAATATCATACTCTTCTATCATTTAAGGAAGCTTTTGGTATGAGCTTTAATATTGAGAAAATAGCATATTTATTTTGGGAAACATGTGAGTAGCAATATGAAGGCATGGGCACATGAGCATGTTGGCTTTACCATTGCTGATCTCTCCTTAAAATACTTCGGGTTTAATTTACTCAAAGGGAGGAGAAAAAATATGCAATTTGATGCTGTGGTGGATAAAATCAAAAACAAAATTAGAGATTGGACCAATTCTTTCTTATCCTTTGGGGGAAGGATTACTTTGTTGAAAAGTGTGTTAACCTCTATTCCCTTATATGCTTTGCAAGTGTTAATGATCAAATCTGACACACAATTAATACTTGAAAGGCTTTTTAATAAATTTTAATGGTCTGGGAATCATAAACAACGAATTTGGGCCCGCCAGAAGGTGTTATGTAGGCCTTTAAATGCAGATGGGGTTGGGATTTTGACAACTAAAGCATCTAGCTGAGATCAATTCTATTCCTCTGTGGTTAAAATTTAGAAAAGCTGAATCTCTATGGGCCAAATACTTGCAAAACAAATATTGTAGGAATCCATTGGAGGTTCATTCCAAGATTGGTGCTTCCCAAACTTGCAGAGGCATGTTGAAAATTAGAAATACTGTCGAGGGCTTTATCCACTAGAAATTGGGGAACGGTACCTTTTTCTTTTGACATGATAAATGACAGGAGAAAGATCTATCTCCTTGCTTTACACATGATAAAAAAGGCTTGACTTTGGCTGATCTTTACCTTGATGAAGGGTGGAACTTGAAGATGGTCACCAATATGTTAGGTAAGGATAAAGCTACTTATATCTCTAAGATTCCTTTTGATAAGTCTAAGTCCCAAAAGGATAAAGTTCTGTTGACTGAAACTATTAATTGCTCTATTAGTAAAACTATTCATTCAGAACTTTACATTTGGGACAAGGTTTACTGGGGTGGTGTGATTTGAAATAAATGTTTGACCCATTCTATGTCTTTTTTCTGTTGGAGAGTTTTACTTGGTTTGATTCCAATGGGTGATATCCTTGAATTGAAGGGATTGAGAATCTCCTTCCAATGTTTGTTTTGCATGTTGAAGGAGGAAAGCATAAACCATATGTTTTTTGGATGTGCCTACTCTATCAAAATCTAGACAGTTTTAGGTGATCGGGCTGCTATCAGAACCCCTCCATTGGGTTAGGCGGATCTGTCATAGTGCAAGGAATATTGGTGTCATCCTATTCATAAACAACATATATTTAACAACATTCCTTTCTTCTACATTTGGTTCATTTGTTTGAATAGAAATTCCCACAAGCATAAGAATTGTTACATTAAGCAGTATAGGGTGATTTCAAATGGCCTATCTTATATGCATAAACTGTTTATTTATCATAAATTTAAACCATCCTTCTTTGCTAGCTGGGAGGATTGGTTGTGTTATTATATACTTGGCATAAATTTTTGCAAGGTCTCTCTTGTATGGTAGGAAAAACCATCTTTCCTTTGATTAAGGTAAATACTGATGGTAGTTGGAAGGGTGATTGTGCAGTTGCAGATAAGGGTCTACAAGTTTCATTCTGGTAAACTATTATGCTTTTTTTCTTCACCTGTATGGCTTTTTGTGCATTATCCACATAGTTATATGACTGTTTGGTTGGCCTTATTTATTGCGGCTAAAATGAATTGTAAATTCTTGTAAATTGTGATGGATTCAACTATTATGTTTGACATGTTGGCAAATGATAAAGAACCTCCTTGTTATCTAAGTGTTGATTTATGCAAGATTAAGCAACTTTCAGCAAATATTGTCATCACATGGTGCTACACACCCAGAGAAACTAATTGGCCATCAGATTTTCTTGCCAAAGTTGCTACATAAACTAATGCTATAATCCTGTAGACCAAACTTGATTCTGATCTTAAGCTGCTCCTAATGAGGGACAATCTCAATATGCCATACCTTAGAGCTCTCTTAAGATGACATGTCTGTTTTTTCCTGCCTTTGCTTGGATTTAACTATTTCTTTTGTTTTGGAGTCTTTTTGGGGTCTACTTGTATCTGTTTTGGAAACTTTTTTGGGTCAGTTTGTGCACCTGGAGTTTGGAACTTTAGAAGTGAGTACAATATTTTTTGATTTGCAGTGGGATCCAATCTCCTAAAAACATGTAACTTTACTTTTGAGCTGTAAAATTAGCTACGAGTTTCCTTTTTATATATATATATATATATATATATATATAAATAATACATAAATGTTGTATGAGAGGGCTCAATAGAGACACCTTACCCATACGATACCAAATACAGTAATACCCCCACAAAAATATATAGATAGACTAATAAAAAATGTAAAATTAATTTAAAACATGCAGAAAATAAGTTTATTTATCATTAGTTGAATAACAAAGAACTAAAATAGTCAATAATGTGTATGGCGACAAGGCCACTGCTTTGCTCCAAAGTAACAGTTGGAACATAAAAATATACTTAACATATAGTTGAAAGTAGCAAATGAGTAATATTTTTAGAATTGAAAAAAAGTGTTTGCTTGATCCTCTTCTTGGGCCTCACCTTTCTGTATGTTATAATCAACCACAGTTTGTCCATCTTCAAGTCACTTTCCGACGAAGATCAACCACTATTGATTCGGTGGAATTCCTTCATTGTTCTGGATCTTCATCTTCACATTGTCGATAGTGTCGCTGCTCTCAACCTCGAGAGTAATGGTCTTCCCTGTTAGGGTTTTCACGAAATCACGAGCTTTCCCGGCTCTGGTGTTCTTGGCTCTGCGGCTCCTCTGCGGTGTGGTACATCTTCTCGCGAGTTCTGCGGTTTCTCGTCTCGCGGGTACAAGTCGCGATTTCTGCTTGTCCCATGTGTTCTCCTTTTTAGCTTCGTCGATGCGATTTTTCCTGTGTTTTCTTCTTAACGCCACACCGGATGACTTCAGACAGATCGTATGTAGCTGCCCTTATGGGTGTCCACGTCTCAAGTACACATAAATCGTGCTTTTTCCCTCCGTTTGAGTGGACGGATGATATCAAGAAACCTGGTACGAAGAATGTGAAGCCTGCCATCTTTTTTACAGAAGCTGAAGGTATTCAACTTGCTTTCTCCTATCGTCTGAATTTGATTGAGAAATTTCTATATGGTCATCCCAAAAAAGAGCTTATTCACAAGGAATTTGAACCTATGCACCTTGTTGGGGAGTGAAAAATTGGACTATTAGATAGGTGACACGTTCTTATTCAAATTAATAATGAAGAAGATTACACACGCTTATTTGCTATAAGGATAATCCAGATAATCTGGATTGATAACAGAGCAATGAAAATTCTGAAATGGTATGTGGATTTTGACCCACAAACGGAACCACCAATCATTCCGGTTTGGACTCGCCTTCTTGGTCTGAAATTTCATTATTTTTCTAAAAAAATGTTGTATTCTATTATCTCAGCTTATGGTAAGTCACTCAATATGGACATCTTACTTTTAATCTTTCCCGTCCATCTGAAGGCAAAGTACTTATTGAAAGAGACATTACTTTTTTCGCTTCTGAGGAAATTTGGTTAGACACACAAAATCATTGATATTAACAGATGACAGAGATTGAGCATTTTTCTTCGTATTGTTCGCATTGTCGTATGTTCGACTGCTCCAATTCTCAATGCCATCATTTACATCCCCACCTCAGACCAAAAAAGCAAAGTGCTACGCTAGAGTCAGTGATTTCATCTCCTCTTGATCTGCTCCAAGTTATTGACACTATCAATTATCAAAAGGATACACCTGAAGAAGTCACTATTCCCGTAGGTAATATATCAACCATTCAGTCTCCACACATTGCTGTAGCTCCCCCGTCTTTGAAAATACTTCTGCTGCTTCACTATCGGCTCATCAGGTCCAGAAAGATGTAAATGCTACTCAGACTCAGGGGGATCATGATGTGCAATGTTCTACACCTGTCCGACCACCTTTGGACCAATTCATTAATCAGACGAGTCAATCATCGGATGAGGAATGACAGGTCCACACATCCAGGAGGAAGAAAAAGAATGAAGACATACTTGAGCTCATAAATCTAATGGATGATACTTAGTTTACTTCGGGTAATAGTACGTACCTTACCAATTTGTTAGCTGACTCCCTTCCGAGAACTAGAGATAGAGGAAGGACTAAAGTGGAACGTCCCTAGCACTTTTACGCCTGTTGGTAGCTTTTTGGTTTTTTATCTTTATGAATTTTTGCTTCTTTGGGTTTTCGTGTATTCTGTATTGTGTGAGTTGAGCCTTCTTTTAGGTCATCTCATACAGCCTATCTGTATCTTTTCCTCTTTAATATATATAGACCCAAAACGAGCCGAGCATGAACAAACAAACTTTTATTTGTGTTCGACTTGCTTATAAATGGGGCTCAATATATTTGTTTGCTTCCTACTCGCTTGCTTAACTAACGAATTGAACACGAGCTATTTGACGAGCTGAATACGAGTTGTTCGCGAACGATGAGCTTTTTTGATAGCTTTAAATACAACAATAACAACTACAACAAGCCTTTGTCCCACTAAGCGGGGTCAACTACATGAATCATTTATCTCAGTTGCGTCCTATTCAGTGTCATATTTTCATTCAAGTATAATATATTAAGATCTTTTTTTTAGGCAATATGCCTAAGTCTTTTTAGGTCTTCCTCTACCTTCCTTAACATAAGTCGGATCTAAAGTATCTATTCTTTTAACTGGATCATTATGATCAACGTTTAATGTGACCAAACCATCTAAGACAACTCTCTTTGATCTTGTCTGGAACTACACCAACTTATCACAACTATATTCATTTCGTATTTTGTCTCTAAATGTCAAGCCACTCATCCATCTAAGCATTCTCATTTCAACAACACTTTACTTTGTTTTATGCTTCTCTTTTAAAAGCCAACATTCTATGCTATAGAGCATTACAGTTCTCACTACCATCTTATAAGATTTTTCTCTAAGTCGAAGCAGTACTTTTCTATCACACAATAAGCCTGATGCATTCCTACACTTCAACAAACCAACTTGAATTCTACTAATTACATCCCCATCTATATGACCATTACTTTAAAAAAATGACCCGATATATCAAAAATATTCACACATTTTAATGATTTGATCACCCATAGTTATAACTATGTCACTAGAGCTACTACTAATAAAATTACATTCCATGTATTCTGTTTCAGATCTGCTCATACGATGGCCTTTAGATTCCAATGTAGACCTCTATAATTCAAGTTTTTATTGAACTCTTTATCTAATATTTTCCACAAGAAGTATATCATCAATGAAAAACATACACCAAGGTACATCTTTTTTGTAGATGTCCAATAAGAGCATCCATAACTAAAGCAAAAAGATACGACCTTAAAGTTGATCTCTGATTTAAACCAACTGGAATAGGAAAATACATGGTCAATCCTTCTGTTCAAACACAAGTAACAACTCTAGTATAAATACTTTCATATTTAAACCTTTATTCTCTAGAACTCTCGAAATGACTTTTCTTGGAACCTTATCGTAAATTTTTTCTAAATCAATAAAAATCATATGTAGATTCCTTTTTCTGTACTTCTCCATCAGACCTCTCAGTAAATGTATAGTTTTGTAGTAGACATGCCCGACATAAATCAAACTGAATTATGAGAATTCTTTGTATCACATCTTAACCTATGTTTAATTACGCTCTCCATAATTTTAAAGTATGATACATCAACTTAATTTCTCTATAATTTTCACAGCCTTGTGCTTCCCCTTTATTTTTAAAAGTGGGGACCAAAATACTCTTCCTCCACTCACACATCTTTTTAGTTTTTTAAATAATATTAAAGAGTTTAGTATGCCAAAAAACTCCTAAATCTCCTAAATATTTCTGCACTTCAATTGAGATATCATCATGTCCTCAATTTCTTTTTTACTAATGTGATGATAGAAATGAAACAATTTATATCTTGGTAATGGATTTGTCTAATCATTCATACAATATTGCATGAATTCTAATGACAAAATGTGAGCATGTGGTATGTGGGGTTTAATACTAATGATAAAATAATGAACTTAAATTTAGAAAGGCTTTCTCTGGGAAATTTTTAGAAATTAGATGCGAGAAGAGCATGACTATTTAAAATCTTGTAGTGCATTGAAATTAATGCCTACAAACTAAAACATTATAAATTTATGACACTAATCTAATTTTTAAATGTTTAAATTGATCGTATTTCATGAACCTCCCATCAATTTTTTGGATTCTTTTCTTACATCTTCTTCTTGTGAACTTGTATCTAACGCTACAAAAATATTATATACAATATGTTTTTGAAAATATTTTAGATGATGAGATTCTGTCCACACTTTTAATAGTGGATTTGAGTAATTTCTTGTGCATTGGCCTGCATATTTGTGATTGCTTAATGGTTTACTTTGAGGAAGCACAAAATTCATTTCTTGATTTGATTTATGAATGCTAAATGCTAAATTCATCATTGCTAAGCTTGTCCAATTGAGACAGATTTGATTAGAATATGAGAGTCCATAGTTATAAATGTTGCGTAAACGCAATGTTTTTTTATTAGTTTGTAGCTATTTTATTTTGTTTCTTTCCATTTCAGCTATAGAATAAATGATCTTTGTTAATTCTGTTGAGGCTTGAATTTTGAGGGATTGATTTGAATTTGAATTTGAATTGAGTTGATTTTGTGCCAACTATATCTACTTACACTAGCATGAGAAATTTTTGAATGGATGGTTTAAGGCATGCAATTATTCAACTTTGATTTAAAGAAAAAAAATTGTAGTTTAGTTTTTAATATCGTGTTTAGAAATTATATGAGTGATTCCTTCAAGTAGGTTATAGGCGCGGCTATTTAATTCCTAGGGATAAGTATTGAACCATATCTTGTACTTATGCAAGACCTGAAATTTCTTATATTTAGTGGACTATTTCCTTTATTGATTTTCTTTGGTTTTAGCTTGCTAGAGTTTTTAATTTTGTTCAAATTTGATACAATATGAAGCTTTATCACGGTATAAAATTTTAAA
This sequence comes from Phalaenopsis equestris, assembly GCF_001263595.1. Classification (NCBI taxonomy): domain Eukaryota; kingdom Viridiplantae; phylum Streptophyta; class Magnoliopsida; order Asparagales; family Orchidaceae; genus Phalaenopsis; species Phalaenopsis equestris. The sequence continues at coordinate 2,341,122 of NW_018164549.1, read as the reverse complement.
TTGCTTGCTGATTTTACTTGGTTGTAGGTCTCGTTATTTTTCCTCAAATTTATTCGGTCATGGCATTATCATTTGAATTTACTTGTAATTTCCTTTTTACGCCTAAAGGAATTGAATTTTGGCATGTTTAGTGGGACTTTTCTTTATGAATCCTAATTTTCTTTGTGTGGTCAATATACATTGCAGTATTTATATTGCATTAAAAACTTGGATTGTAAACTATCTTGTTTTACGAAGCATTGAACCTCCTGCAGCAATATTGAATACTGTTGCTTCTTAAGATAATTTTTTCATCTAAGTTTAAGCATAATAGGTGGATTTATGTCCTTTTTTTGCAGGTTCAGGAGCACAATCATCCTCACATACTGCTGCTGCAAATTGGTAATACTTTCTGCAAACTTCCCGGTGGTCGTTTGAAACCTGGTGAGAATGGTGAGTTTCTGTTATGTAATCCTTAATTACATTGATCTAAATCTGCCTTCTTTTGTTTGTGAATATTTTAACATTGGGGCATTTATATACATAGCACACAATTGTTATGTATTAACATATCTCACGCATAAACTTTTATATTTACACAGGTAGTACTAAAATCTTTAATATCACATCAATAATAGCATTATTATCACTTTTTTAAAAGTGAAATACACATTTTCATGCTTAGGTTTAAAGCCCCAGAGCTTTGTGTGTAAAGATGAAAGTTTTTGTGTGAGATATGTAAATACATAAGAATTGTGTGCTATGTATGTAAATTTCCCTTTAACATTTTCAACCCTTCTGTTATTTGCTTCTTTTATAGAGGTTGAAGGCTTAAAACGAAAGCTGTGCAGCAAACTTGCTGTTAACTCACCTGCCTTTCAGCCAAATTGGCAGGTAGTTTTTAGTCCTACTATGTAGTTTAACGATTTAATGAGTACATATTAAATGAAGTAGGGATGGAAGTGTGAACTAACATTAAAATTTAATTTTTGTTTGTTGATTAATTTGTTGATCAATTCCTGCAGATTTTCAATTGGCATCCACTATGCAAGGATTGCATATTTCATTATTTATACCATCTTCGTCAGCTTGATGTGTTTTGTCTGTTCTGGCATACTATAATAGTAAATTTGAAATCCTATAAAAAAATTCATGTGCTAATGCTACTACCCATTTGTTTGAAGATTGAGTTTATCTTTGATGCGTGGTGTGCATGGAAAGCTTGCTGTTTTTTTTGGGCCTTGGATTTATTTCTGATACATTCTCATTTTGTGATGCCTAATAGAACATGCTGATGCAGATTTAGGTAAAAGTCAGTATGTTGGATTCAAGGTTATCTTCAGATCTATTTTTACTTCTTTTACGATCCGTTTGTGTTAGCAACATGGAAGCTTAAACTAAGGGCTTATTTGAGATAAATTTTGTTTTTTTTAAGTCTGTTTAATTTGTTTTTTAATTGTTTTCATTTTTTGTTTCTACAAACAAATTAACATATTTTTTTTAAACACCCAAAGTAACTATTAGGTGTTTTAAGTGTTTTTAAAAACAATAATATCGTAATTAAATATGTCAAACATGTTTGTTTCAAATCAAAATATAAGCAAAGCAAAATAACTAAAAAATTGAAAATAAAAAACAAAAGTGATCCTAAACAGCCCCAAAATTTTCTTTTGGGCCCGCTTAACTATTGCATTAATAGGAAAATTGTTTGTCGAGTACATAGCTTCATTGTGGTATTAAACCATTTGACACTTTCTTCAAAATGCAGTGCTTTTTTTAGCTTTATAGCTGTGTTTATTTTTATAAAAGTCATCGTTTCTTGTAGGTTGGTGAATGTGTTGCTATCTGGTGGAGACCGAACTTTGAAACAGTCATGTATCCGTATTGTCCTCCACACATCACCAAACCCAAGGTGATTAGAACAGTCATCGCTTTGTTATTCTTATGTTTTTCTTCTTTAGCTTTTCCCTGAGATTTTATTATTATTATTATTTTTTTTTCAGGAGTGCAAAAAGCTTTTCATTGTTCACTTGTCTGAAAGAGAATATTTTGCCGTTCCAAAAAACTTAAAATTACTTGCTGTTCCATTATTCGAGCTTTATGATAATGTTCAGGTACGAATTCCACTATTCCTTGTAGCGGGACTCTAATTTTTCTTCAAATAACTTGAATTTTCCTCTTTATATAGGAGCTCTTACATAAAATTGAAATGAAATTTACATGGTATTCTATTCTTCATATTTATACTTTTAACCCTTAAATTATCTTTGATGCACCTCGTTTTAATTTTTTTTTCAAAAGTACGAAGTAGTAATATGTTAGACCAACATTTATATTGTTTTTCGCCCCGCCGACTCTGCCAAATAATTTAAAGATTTATTTTAGGCGCAATGCTAAAGGGCATTTTAGTATTTTATTAGTTATTACGGGATATAAATATGGTTTAATATGTTAGGGTTATGCTATGCATGTATAATTGTTGTCTTGAATATTAGGGTTAGGATTTGAAAGTGGTCGTCTTTCTCTGGAATTGTACGTGTTTATCTTTTATGTATTGTGTGTTGTATTATTTAGGGTTGGTGAATTAAAATAATTTATTTTGCTCTATTTTTTATGGAAGTTCCTATCAAATTTGTATTCTAGCATTCCGATTATGGGAAGCATTTGGGAAGCTGAAGGGATTGCGGTTGTTGATGAAATTAGAAATTGTCGCGATTCAAGCTAGCTGGGAAGCAACGAAGGGATCGCGACATGCAGGATGTCACAATTTTTGATGGGACCACTCAAAAAAATTGTGCTTCGAGTTAGCTTGAAGCCAATGGCAGGATTACGGTGTACCATCGTGTCACTTTGTGACCTAACATCACGATACAATCGTGACTCTAGCCACAACAGGATTACAGGAGCCTTCATTTACCGAATCTGGCGTTACAGTTGCAATTGGAGGCAGCGGGAAGCCAACGTCTGGATCGCAACTTTCCTTAGTCGCAATTCGAGTGTTGGCAAGCCAATGACGGGATCACGGCATAAGGACGCATGTCTTCTTTTCCATGGAGAGGCAATATGAGGAATGATTCACGGTCCTGAAAGAAATGATGAAAAATGTTGCAAAGTTTCACTCAAACCCGTTGCCGACAGCCACAGGATCGAGCAACAGTATTTGGAGGAGATGTGAGCGGTAGCAATCTGAAGGATTTGTGCGACATCAAGGCAATATTGTTGCTTTCAATGGATCTGGAGTAGCAAGATTGAACAAAGGAATCAAGAGCACACTTGAGTGCAATACTTATAAGAAATAACACGACATCCGTACATTTAGAGCATACTAAAGAAGGTGGGATTGAGCGAAGGAGTTGGGATTTTAGCAGCAGCATCTGGAGGGAATTGCACAATGTCTAGAGGTTTGGAAAGAGCGACAACATACAAAACAAGATTGTGTGCGATTGGAGTTTAATAATATTGATTCAGTGGATTTTGGCTCGCAACAGGCAACCACGGTGAGTGGGACCCCAGTGCAAGGCTGCATCCAACCGTGCTAGTGCCATTTGCTGCAGCGGCCTTCTGGGTGGAAGGTGATTCAGGAGAATATGGGGTTGGCTGAGCTGATTATGGGATGAGCCAAACTTATGGAAGAAGGGAAGAGACACATTTTACGGAGTTGGTTGAGATTTCAAAACCGATCCAATCTCTCATGCAGCAATTGACAGTTTTTCAATTGCTATGCGGATTGCCGCTTCGAAGGGAACCAAGCATACCATAGTCTTGAGATTGGGGATTTCTCCTATCAGTGTGTACGCATATCGCTACCCTCTAGTACAAAAGGACGAGATTGAGATATTGATTTGAGAGATGCTGGAGGCCGAAATCATACAACTTAGGCTAAGCCCCTTCCTAGCCCAATCTTGCAAGTGAAGAAGAATGATGGGAGTTGGCGTTTCTGTGTGGATTATCAGGTAGTGAATAAGGAAATAGTAGACAAATTTCTCATACTCGGTCATTGATTGATTATTGTGTGGATTATCAGGTAGTGAATAAGGAAATAGTAGACAAATTTCTCATACTCGGTCATTGATTGACTATTAGACGAGTTATTTGGGGGTTGTAGTATTTTTCAAGATTGACTTGAAGTTTGGATACTAGTAGATTCAAATACGGTCGATAGATGTGCACAAGACTGTATTTTGAACTCATGAGAGTTACTACACATTTATGGTTAAATTTAAAGGATTTCCATAATTATGACGTCACATAGGAGCCATAAAACTTGATACAATAGCAGTTTTCTCATTTCCACCTTAAGGACAAGGTGTCTTATTGTGAGATGAATAATATTAGACCGACACATACAACGTTTTCAGCCGTGCCGAGCCTGCCTAATTTGAAGACTTATTTTAGGCGGAATGCTGAAGGGGCAATTTAATCTTTTGTAGTTATTGTTGTTGGGTATGAATATGGTTTCATAGGTTAAGGTTATGGTTTGCATGTGTGATTAATGTTTTGATTTTTAGAGTTAGGGTTTTGGAGAAATCGCCTACCTCTCTAATTATTGGTGTTTATCCTTTTATATATTCGAAGTTGTCTTGCTTTGATTAACTCTTTTGTTTCTACCCTAAGTTCCACGGAAAACTGTCTCGTTTCCTTAACATAATATTGTAATTTGCCACATCTGTTATAGGATAAGTTATAATTCTCAATATTCTTATCTTGTTATCAGCTCATCAAACAAATTGCGGGTCACTTGGATGATAGTTTATCACATGTTGATCATTAATAGTAGCCTTACTATATTATTTGTTACTGGAGTGGTTTTTTGATATAAACATAAATATGAAGAATTAGATATCACATGCAAATATAACAAGAAGCTGCCGAAATTTATATAAACCTTTTTTAAAATATTTCAAATGCCCAATTTTACTGCTTTGCTAACAAGGCAGCCCCCTTGCATTTTGACTCCTAAGGAGTTCGTGTTATTTTTCTTTTCATTGTAATCTTAAATTATAGATGCTCTCTGATGTGAAACAGTAAGCACCAATGCAAATGGTTACCTTCAAGTAGTTGTAGTTGTGATAATGTACGATTCAATGAGAATTTTTTTTCTCACCTGGACAAGGAGAAGGCTAGGGTTTTCCAGGAATTTTATATATGTTCTGATACCATGAAAACATAAACAAAGAGAATAAAATACTTTCTTCATACTTTGATGCTTTACAGGGTACATCTACTTATAGGAATACCACCTCCTAAATAAGGAAATTACCTAATTGCTTATATCTTAAATAAGAAAATTACCTAATTGCTTACAGCTATTTCCTATTATATTACATGGCTAATTATGCAAGATTTGTACAACTACACACTAATCTATAAAAGGAAAAAACATTAATGCTGTAAATCAAATTGGATTTTCAACACACCCATAAAGTAGATCATATTAAACTAATAAGGGGATGCTGCCATATTGAATTGAATGACATTGTTTAAAAAAAAATGAATATCAATGCAGACACATTTGCATGCTTTTCTAACATACTATAGAGGTTTCCTCTGAGCCGTAGCTGCCCCCTCTTTATGACTATTTTCATTCACCACATTTACCATATAGCAATCCATTGGATCTCCTGCACATGCATGAAATATTTGTGGCTAAGATGATGAGCCTCTGTCACTGTGTTCACTCCAATAATAAAAGTTAACAAGAATTCTATTATCAAATTGTCACTGTGCAAAATTGATATCGTCGACTTATTCATATGACTTAATCTTCTCTTTTACTATTTCTGACACTTTAGCACATGGAGCTACATCTTGTGTGAGTCGGATAAGTGTTCATTCCTATTACTCCCCTATAACTTCTCGTAATAGTGGCATTTCAATTATTTACATGTCTTGTCTTTGCTCCAATATCAACATGCATATCATGTCTCCACGTCGAATCCTTCCTATGACATGTTGCAGGCATTTCTTACAAAATCCTATTTGGAAAATTTTTTCGTGAAGTTTAGACAAATTTTACTGATTGCAAATAATTATGAAGAAATTAAAAAAATTTCGATTTAAAGATTGTTATCGGATAGAAGAACAGGTGGAGCAAGCAGTGACCCTCGTAGAAGAAGAAAGCTTGGTGGGAAGGGGGCGGCAAAGGCGGGGCGACAATGGCAGGGTGGCAAAAGCAGGAAATGGATGTGGTGACGGGGATGTCATTAGAGTGGTGGTGGTCGAAGGATGAGACGATGATGTAGGAATACAAGCAGGAGATGATGGCAGCTGAAGTAGCAGGCTGCAGCAATGACCGCTAATTGTGGCTGGGGATGCCTGAAAGGAAACATCTTGCATTAGAGGGAGATTTTGTTATATTCTAAAAAAATCCTTAAAAATCATAACTAATCTATAATTGTTGTCTTGTGTTATATAAATTTTCATGTTATCATAAAAATTGACGTTTTCTCAAACCATGAATGCAGAGGTACGGGCCAGTGATCTCCACAATCCCACAGCAGTTATCGAGGTTCCACTTCAACATGGTGCGTCAATGAAACCGGCAGAGCCAAGTCTCATCATCATTTGTTACTTCTCAGAGAGATTGGCTGTGTATTTTCATCATAGCGATGTAGCCTTTTAGAAAGTATGTGGCTTCCTCAAGGCTTGGAAGCTGATAGGAGTTCAGCATGTTTAGGATTTTAATAATTCTACTTGAAATATTTGCTTGCTGAAGTCTCTGTGTATCTTCAAACAAAGGTTTTGAAAATCGGATCGAGCCGGTTTGATTTGTACGACCGTGGGTGTGGTTTGATTGGTTAATTGTTGACACGGTTCTTGGTTTTGTGTGAGTTGCAATTTTTTTAAATATTATGTTTTAATTTTAAAATTTTTAAAAATTCATTTACCATATAAAGGTTAGATCAGCATACAAATGGCAAATTTTAAAAAACCGAAAAGGAAATATGTTAATGTATACAAAGCTTAAATTTCATTAACAATAATGCTTAAACTTTTTTATATTCATTTTTTTATTATTTTTAAATATTAAAGTATTTTATTATTTTATAATACATTATGCCTAAGTTTTTATTATATTTTATTTATTTGCAATTGTAAAACATATAATGTCATCTTATTTAAATGTAATAATATATTGCATTGTAGATTTTTGTTCACTTTCTGATTAAAATATTCATTAGGATGATTCTTTTCTTGAACATGGAGCACTAAAGGTACCATTAGAGATTTTAGCTATTTGGCTTCTAGAAAATTGCGGTCCATTGCAGTTTTTTTGAATAACTCGTTCATCGACAGCTTCACAATTTTTTCTTCAAACAAATACAACTGCTCGAAACAGACTCTTACTCTTCCTAGAATTTCCATCTCCCAAAATCAAATGCTTTTTGCGTTTGCGCTAATAATTGTTGTAGTTGTTTAAAAAAATACTCAAAATAATTAAAATTAATTTGAATGTTTTTGAAAGATAGCTTGAGTCATTTTAAAATTAAAATTTAAAAATAGAAGTAAACTTTTTAAATACATTAAATAAATATAGAAAATAAATTAAATAAATCTAAGCGTAGGGCAGCAAACGAATCGAGCCGAGTTGAGCAACGTTGTGTTCAAGCTTGAGCTTGTTTACAAAATTCAAGCTTGGGTAGGGCAGTAAATGAACCAGTGCACTAGATGAACAACTCGAACTCGACTTGATTAAGACTCTATCATGTTCGTTCAAACTAGTAAACAAACAAACTTGAATAATTTTTAAAAGGTCAAAGCTAAAAAGAACTGAATATGAACAGAGTCAAACTTAATCATTTATATTCACGAACAAACTCATTTGTAATCCATAAATTAATTAGTTAAATACTCAATATTAAGTTAGGTGATAACTCGTATTATATACGATATATTATTTAAATAAAATTTAATTATATATAATTTATTTAATTATAGATTTTATAGTAGTATATTATTATATCAATTATATTTTTAGTTTAGTTATTGATTATTAAAGTTTAGGCGTTATGTATGAAAATACAACACTTATGTGGTATGTATGAAGTGCAATCCTTAAAATTAACTTCTAAACTCTGCAGTCACAAAGTCTTTGTCATTAATCTCTCCCTCTAGCATCTTGTGTCTTTGCCTCTCCCTTCTCCCTATTTTGCCCGAAATCTATTATCTATGGCTTGCAAGTAGCGAGATCATGTCGTGCAAGGATATCTGAAACTCTATTCTTTGGTATATCTCCCATTTCCACTGTGCTCCTAATTCATTCCCAATTAACTTCATATTTCTTCAAATTACATATAATATATCCAAGATTTAAGGCAAAAACTGGAGAAACATGATTTAAGATCATGTATGGTTTAAAATTTTCATTTTCTATTTAGACACTATCTGAGATCTAAGGCAAAATGGAGAAATGAGATTTAAGATTCTTTAAGGTTTTATTTTGTCATTTTTGTTGATTGGTAGGATTTAGGTTAAATGATACTTAACGTTGCTAAATTTTTGCTACCACAACACCTAAATGAGGGATTTATGACAAAAAAAGAGAAGAAACATGATTCAAGTTCATGTAAGTTTTAAAGTTGTCATTTTTAGTTGTTTGGTAGGATTTAGGTTAAATTATGCTTAAATGTTACACAAATCCTTCTATTAAACATCCCCTAAGTGAGGGATTTAGGAAAAAATGTAGGAGAATCCGGATTTAAGACACTGTAGGGTTTAAAGTGGTCATTTTTGCTGTTAGTTAGGTTTAGGTTAAATCCTGCTTAAATGCTGCTCAAATATTATGGTATAAGAAATAATTGCTATGTATTTTAGTTTACTTTTCTATTTGGAGCAGAGACACACACACATATACACTCACACATTTTATTTTCAATTCATAACAAAGTTAAAAATTTATGATAGAGTTAATTATGCTTATGATAAAGTTAACTAATGGTTATTAAGATAATTTAAGTAGAAATTTATTATAAAAATATGTTTTATAGTTTAGACAGAAAAATGATACTACAATATAAATTGATTTTTTTTTACTTGCCAATTTAATTTGATCATAATCTTAACATTATCAATAGTCAGATCATGAATGATGCTGAAGCAGATGTTACAACTAATGGTGTTACAAGTGCCACCGAAGGAGTTACACAAGTTATTAATGATGACAATCATGAAAAACCTATTTGAAAAGAGATAAATAAAACTTCAGATGTTTTGAAAGGCTTCACTATAGATAAGTTAAAAATTGATGTTGAGAATGTGCGGTACAATCATTATAAGTTATATATGATTAAGAATATTGATGGTGCAACAACTCACTATAAAAGACTTATACAAAATTGTCCAAAAAAGTTGAGAAAAGGACAGCCTCATATCATTATGAAAAAACAACACGTACATTTGAATGCAGGAGTAGGGAGCAAACTTTGAAGTATGATTGCGCTAAAATACGAGAGATTACATCCTATATGATCATGGTTCATGACTTACCTTTCATTTTTACAGAGTATGAAGTATTCAACATATTAATGAACGGTGATAATCCATTGTATTTGCAGTTATGAGATTGAGAAGAAAAGAAAGAAAGAGTTTTCCAATTTAGCTGAAAGGGTAAGCATAATGATAGATTTATGAAAGTCAAGATAAAAAATTCAATATATAACTATCACTGGACATTTTGTTGATGAGGAGTGTAAGTTATCGAAGAGGGTCTTCAATTTTGTTGATGTTAATACACCACATAGCGCTCGCAACATTTATAATTCGATTTATAAGTGCTTGAAAGAGTGGAGAATTGAAAAAAAAGTCTTTAATGTGACTACAGACAATGCTTCATATAATGACAAAGTAGTGAGCATTTTACGATATATCATTTACTTTGAAAAAAGATTACTGTTAATTGAAAATTATTTTATGTGAGATGTTCTGCACACATATTAAATCTTATAGTGCAAGATGGACTTTCTATGATAAGCAATATTATCAAAATATGAGAGAAAGTGTGAAATTTATTTCATCTTCAAGTGCAAGATTACATGTATATAATGACATTTCAAAGCAACTACACTTCTGAACAAAAGGTTAATAAGTGATGGTTGCACTAGATGGAATGCAACATAGGCTATGTTTTATGTGCATTATATTTTAGAGAAGTGTTTTTTCACTATCAAGATAGAGAACCATTTTATACACTGCCCAAGCGAAGAAGATTGGGACAAAGCATAAGATGTTTGCTCTTTTTCCGTTTATTTGATATAATTACTAATATCATTTCAGGTAACATATATATGTTTCTTTTAGTTTTATGTCTTATTTTATATTATTTTATTTTTGTTTCTTATGCATGCTAATTTTATTTATAGGAACTGAGTATTCGAGTTCAAATTTCTTTCTTTCTGATCTTTGGAGAATCAAAGATGTGTTGGATGAAATTCTTGTTAATCGGGTTGACTATATGTGGTTGATGGACTTGAACATAAAAGCCAAGTTTGACAATAACTCGGGAGAATGTAATTTGCTAATTTCATTTGTCCCTGTACATGATCCAAGAAATAAAATAAAACAATGACCATGATAAGTTTCAAGCTTTATGAGTGCTGAAAGTTAAAATGTATAAGTTTCATATATTATCTATAATGACTTGTGAAATACATTCAGTACATATTACTATTGTTGCATCAAAATCAACTTTAAGTGCTAGTGAATAAGTTATAAATTCATATCACTCATCATTGGGTACAAGTACCGCTCAAGCTCTTATGTGTGGAAATGATTGCTTTAGAAATCATTATGGCCTTAAAAAGAAATCAATGGTATTACTCTTGATCATTAACTTGTATAAATTTTTATTGCATCACATGTATTTTACTTCTAATTACATGATAAAGAACATGTCAAAAGGAGTATTAAACAATGATGTTATAGTTTTTTGCAAGTAATGATAGATTGCAAGATTATTTTCTGCAAGCATTCAAGTGAAGTTCTTCTTTACTATTATCAGATTGGATGCATATTTTTTGGGGACGATAAGTTATTTTTTGACATCATTTCTCATTTTTGTTGTTGTTGGTAACCCATAAATGATGGTCAATATGATGAAAATGATTATAGATTTTTAGAAAGAACTACTACCAAGTTCTTTATTCATCATAAATGATAATCTTTGTATTCAATGTGAATGCATGTTATCAACATTAATGATCATATAGTTTGAGAAATTATATTATATATTTTCTCCTGCTGAAATTGATGCAACTTATTACTCATTGATTTTCTTAGTTGAAGTAAATGATAGTGTTTTAAGTGGGATAAAAATGGTGCAATCATTTTATGGATTTGATGTAAGGTTGCTTTACATAAAATGTTTCTTATCTAGGTAAACATTCATAATCTTAATTTTATTTTTATTTTTTTTACAAATTATTTAAGTTGTAATTGATTAATAAAATAATAAGTGAATGGTACATGATTTCAAATGAGATATTTACAGTTAAATAGAGTATCATAAAAAATCTTATTGTAGAGTATTCATTATCTTGAATATAATGAGTTCATTTAATATGACCATCATACTGCAGTTACCAACAACATCAATATGGATTGTCTTATTTTTATTCTTTTACTGATAGTATGATTAACTAAATGTTCAACCCTACAACTTTCAGGATCAGTTTATTTCGTCCACATACAAAATTTAAACCAGTGTAGTCCTATTATTAATCAAGATGTAGCTAATTAGTAAAGTTCAAAGATTTTAGAGTTTATAATCAATAAATTAGTAGTTGCGATCAAAATTGCAAAATTTTTTATTAAATTTTTTATATGAAAATCTAGATACTCATTTGAATTTTTAGGTCGTTTAAATGCTCGTTCACTTTTTATTTTATTATTATTTTTTAATATTCATCACTTCTTATAAACAAATCAAGTTTAAACAATGAAAAATTTATAAATTAAGCTCGAACAATTTATAAAAGCTCGACACAAACTCAAGCTGAAATAAACATCTTATGATTATACCAAGCCATTTCTGAACTATAATATACTCAGCTCGAGTCAGTTTGATTACAACACTAAGCTCGGGTTGAGCTCTAGCTCAAATCAAGCTTTTGGGGATGTGTTCAAACTTGAGCCGAGAGCTTCGAGCTCTTGCCAAGTTTTGCGTTTATGTTCAAGCTTAATTCTTATTTAAGTTTGGTTCTTGTTCGTTTCATATGATAATAATTGAGTTGTAAATTATCGAGCCACTTAATTTTTTTCCGAACAAATTTTATTGAGTAAATTAAAATTAGTGTTATCATATTATTTATTTTCTAATTAATTAAAATTTGTTGAACAAAATAATTAGTATGGTTATAAATAGTTTGTCGAACACTTTAATTCATTTGCAGCCCCACTAAGTGGCCTTCAAGGTTATTAATATTATTTTTTCTTAAGATTTTGTAATACCGATGGTCCTTCACCTGAGTTTGGGCAAATCATGAGCGTTGTTTCAGCTGATTTCAAGGTATGATGCTTTTTGGCCGAGTGCCACGTGTCTATGTTCTTTTCGATCCCGCGGCCGGTGTTTCGCTCAAATTTGTGGCCGCTGCAAATGAAACGCCGCGCCAAACGAACCTTTTGCACAGCTTTGAGCGGTCTCTCGCCGCCCCGCGCAGATAAAGCCGGGCCAAACGAACCCTTAGTAAAGTGATGGAAAAAAAAACTGTTGTTTTCTCTCTATTTTAATTTTATTTTGTTTTCTGGGCAAGACCGTTGTATTTTATATTCTTGCAAATATATTTTATGTTTCTAGTATATTGAAAGCCTCATCTTATAGGGAAATAGGATTTGCGTACGTAAGACGTACGCAGCGCTGCGTATATAATGGAAGTTGTATTCAAGTTATATCTGCATTATATTCCCATTATATCGTATGTAACCTCGATGTAACCTCCATATAATCTACCTGTAACCTACAGATATATGAAAATAGAAGCACGAAACTTATTTGTAAGTTCAGGTAGGTTACAGGTAGGTTATACGGAGGTTACCTCGAGGGTACAAACGATATAACACGGATATAATGCAGATATAACCTGAATATAACCTCCACTATGTACGCAAATGTTTCCCCATCTTATCACCCTTATTGCACTAGTAAATAATAGGAGCATTTACATGTACCATACAATTTTTATGTTTTACATATTTAACTCCTAACTTTCAGATTTATGTGCATAAAATTAAAATTTTAATATTACATTGAAAATATTAATATTACTTACTTAAAAAAAATGAATTACATCTTTTCATGCAGTTTTATGAAACTAAAATATTCTATATATATATATATATATATATAGTTTAGGAATTAGATATATAAATAAATAAGAATTGTATTGTATATATGCATGTAAATTTACATATATAATAAAATTACGGGACATTTACATACATAACACCCAATTCCTATGTAGTTATATATCTTACACCTAAACTTTATTATTTACATTTATACCACTCAAAATTTTCATATCGCATATATATATAATTAATACTGAATAAATTGACTCATGATCATGAGGAGGCGTATAAAGACATCACACAAATGGTGAAATTTAGGAACGTCTACATACTTCCACTCAAAGCCTTTGTTTTTTGCATATTTAGCACACAGCTTCAATTTTTACATGCATGCCACCTTATTTATGCTTGAAAAAGATGTATTTCACTGTTTAAAATGTTAAGAATAGTAGTTGTTTTGATGTGATATGAATGATTTGGATGGTTTAAATATGAAAATATAGGCAAAATTTAGGTGTTAGATATGTAGAAACATAAACTCAGTGGTATGTAGGTATAAATCACAAATTTAATGAGAAAATTGCCTTAGAAATACCCTTAACTTAATACCGTACCAGAATAAAGTCTATTTAATCTTGGGTCGTTAGTTTAAGGGATAATATATTTACTTACTTGCAATACTTATCTTAAGCTTAGCTATCCATCTATTTATATGCTATGTATCGTTTGGGTCTAAATGTAACAATAACATATCAGAAGAACTCCTTCCGTCATGTTTGAGTTTGTGATTGCTCCTGTTTCTTTTTTCTTTTTACATGGTATCAGAGCCGAGATTCTTGAAGGCTTCTCAAAGAATTTTTCTCCTCCTTTCTTTTTTTCCTATCCTCCTTCCTCTTTGTGGATCTTTCTCTTCGACTGCTGTTTTCGTCCAAGGATAACGGCGCCTGAATTATGGTTCTTGAAACCTCACTGTGCGCTCTCGTTCTCTTCATCATGCTCTAATCCGATTATTCTCACCTGTTGCATTCCAATTATGGATGAATCAGAAACCTCCAATATGTTAGACAAGTTAGTGAATCTCAGGGTTTCTAAAAATTCCATTCCTCCCTCCCTAAAATTTCTCATGGCCAACATGAAATCCATGATAAAAAGCACTTTCAGTGGCTAATTATCCTCTATGGCACTCTCAAATCATCAAGATTACCAAAGCCAACAGTTTCTTGGGACTTCTTGATAGTACCCTAATCCCTCCTCCACCTATGGTTCTCAATGCTTCAGGCATCTCATCTCCAAATCCCGTCTGCACTACATGGCAACTCATTGATCATATTTTATTTGTGCTTTATTCTACCATTTCAGCCACTATACTACCATATGTTTTGAATTTAGAGACCAGTCGTGAAATTTTTGACAACCTTGGAGCTGCCTCTACAAGCCACAATTCACACTTGTGTAATTCAACTAAGGAACGAGTTACACAATGTTACGATGCAAAACCTCAATATGTCTCAATATCTTCTACAAATTATGGCTATTGATGATAACTGTTGCTAGTTCTCGTGTTTCCATTGAGGATGTCATTCTCTATATCTTGAAAGGTCTTTTGACATCTTACCGACTCCAAATCGTAAGCTCTTACTTTCTAGAGTTCTACACATTCCACATATTTCTCACAATTTTATTACTATCTCTCCATTAGCACTTGAAAATAACTACATGATTATCTTTGATGTTGATGGATATCAAATTAAGGACCGCTCGACACGATGACTTTTCTTCAGGGCCCGTGCAGTCGTGGTCTATATTGAATCCCCACTAACTACCATGCTCTAGTTTCAGTGGCTCCTTCTTCTACTGAGTGGCATTAAAGACTTGGACATCTGAAACAACATTCATTCAACTCATCACTAACCAACAAACATAATTATAGATTTTTTCTAGTCTTTCCTCTTGTATTTCTTGTGCCACCGCTAAATGTCATCGTCTTTCATTTACTAATTCTACTAGCACACAATATACTCCTTTAGTTTTAATTCATATGGATGTCTGGGGATCTTCCTCCATTGTTTCAACTCAAGGTTACAGATATTATGTTCTTTTCATAGATGATTTTTCTTAATATACTTGGGTTTATCCTATGTTCAACAAATTTGAAGTTTTTCAACATTTTCTCAGATTTAAATGAGAAGTTGAACTTCAGCTCAATCACAAGATCAAGGCTCTTCAAATAGATAACGATGACGAATATACTAGTCATGTTTTCAAAAATTTCCTTACTCAAAATGACATTATTCACCAATTGAGTTGTCCCTACACTCTACAACAAAATGGAGTTGCACAACGAAAACATCAACACATTTTTGAGATAACTTGGGCTCTAATGGAGGATTCCCATGGTGCTTCTTCACTTTGGATTGAAATGATTTACACAACTATATATATTTCATCAATAGATTACCATCTACTGTCACGATACGTCTTTCACCAAACCAGCTCCTGTATGGCATCACACCTAGCTACAACTAACTCAAGGGTTGCCATTTCTTTCTGTGGCTTCCTCCTCTTCACAAAAATAAACTACAACCAATATTTTTGCCTTATGTCTTTCTCAATTATCCCTCCCATACCAAAGGATATAAGGGTCTCAACCTAACCATTGGGAAGCTAATAATCACTCGTCACGTTATCTTCAATGAATCAGTCTAAGGATGTGCACTAGATTGCTAGCCTTTCTTCACTATCTCCTTTCAGCCCTCCTCTTCTTATACTGACATCCACTATGCAAGCCACCCCATCTTCCACCCAATCTGACATTTCTCCCAGTGCAACCACCTGCCGAGCCAGCAATTTACCAACTTGGCCTCACACCTGTCCATTAGCTGGCTCTTCCCATGAGAATCAAGCCAACATGCATCTTCTATTATCTAAAACTCTCCCACTAAAGCATATTTTGATTACACGATCTTAAACAAGTTCTCTTTCCAAGAATGGAATTTTTTATCTTCTCCTCGACACCTCTTTTCAATAGGAACCGACTACTTACAAGCAGGTGGTTAAACACGTTCAGTGGTAGCAAACTATGGATGAAGAATTTAAAGCATTGCAAAACCAACATACTTGGCAGCTAGTCCCTCCTCCAATCGATCAACCTATACTTATCAGTAAGTGGACATACCAAATCAAACCCAACACTGATGGTTCGATTGCCCGTTATAATGCATGACTAGTGGCTTTACGATATCAACAAGAATTTGGTCTCAACTATAAATATACTTTCAGTCCTGTAACAAAAATACCTATTATTCATCTTCTCCTCATAATCACACTTCATTCTAAATGGAAAATATTCCAAATGGATATCTCCAATGATTTTTTCCTTGATCGACTTCAAGAGATAGTATATATGCATCAACCACCTGATTATAAAGATTCTTCTTACCCCTCTCATGTGTGTCTTCTGCGAAAGTCCATCTATGGCCTCAAACAGGCCCCAAGATAGTGGAACGCTATTTTCACCACTCACTTATTTAAATTTGGATTCATCATCAATGCTGCCAACTCATCTTTCTACTCCTACCATCGCAACTCTCATCTATTTTATCTTCTACTTTATGTTGATGATATTCTACTAACTGACAATGATATTGATATGATGCAGTAGCTTCAACATGATTTATAACAATATTTCTTATGAAGTTCATCGAATCGGTCTCTACCTTTCTTGGGGTCCACATTAATCACACATCATGTGGTTATCATCTCAATCAGACTAGGTGTGTCAATGAAATAATTCATCGAACTGGAATGACAAATTATAAACTTGTGCCTACTCCACAAACAATTTCTCCCAAGTATTCAATGGATCTCTTAGTCCCCTTTTGTAATCCCACTCTATATCTGCAACTAGTTGGCTCACTACAACATCTTACGTTAATTAGACCTGATATTGTGAATACCATCAATTCTCTCTCTCAGTAACTTCAACATCCCCTTCAGTCTCATTATCATTAATTAAAGCATCTCCTCAGATATATTCATGACACAACAAAATTTGGCCAACCATTCCAAGCAGGCGCTCTCACTCTTCACACCTATGTTGACACTAGTTGGGCTAGTGATGTGCTTGATCGACGCTCTATCACAGAGTATTTTACCTTCAAAGATCCGATCCTTCTCTCTTGGGATGTGAAAATGCAACCAACAGTTGCTAGATCCTCTACAGAAGTTGAATGCCATGCTTTTATCTACCACCGTCACTGATGTTATATGGCTATGAAAACAGCTAAAATTTTTTCACAATTGCAGCTCAACACCTTCAACAATCTCTTTTGATAATCTATCAGCAATGACTATAGCTCAAAACTCCATTTTCCATGCACGATCACGAAATATTGAGATAGAATATCATTTTGTTAGGGGTCATATCTAATCTAATGAAATTACACTTCAATATTTATTGTCGAATGAGCAAATAGCTGAGATTTTTAATAAGGCATTACCAACTTCAAGATAATGCACTTTTAGAATCAAACTATAAATATCACCACCTGATATTATTATCGAGCCTAAATAAAGTTTTACTTAATCTGAGGTCGTAAGCTTAAGGCATAATATATTTACTTATCTGTAATACTTATCTTAAGCTTAGGCATCCATCTATTTATAAGTTATGTATCCTTTGGTCTATATGTAACATTGAGTTTTTGAGCCCTATTCAACAAACCAAGATCATTGAGTTATCGAGCACGAGCTACAAAGTATAGGTCATCAGATGAATGCTACCCTCAATTGGTAAATTAATTATGAGGAGTTTGTTCGCTGATGCATCCTAGAATTGCTCTATGATGTCAGATCAATCCTAATATAAAAGATCCAATTCACTTCAAGGTCAAATAATTGGTCTTGAAGTGAACTCTCACAAGAGCCGAAAAGGCTGATATGCATGTGACTCGATGAGTGCGCGAGGAATAAAATGTGAAATATGATGTTGTTAGAGGATAACATATCAGAGATTCCTGCAAATCTATATGCAATCATCATTTGAGTATATTATATAGAAAAAAACTCCCTTATATGATAGGAAAAGATTTATAATATAGGACATACATTTGGATCCCAAAGAAATGGTGTGAAGCAATTTCCAAACTTCAACCGATTCTTTCCTTCTTCCCTAGCTCTTCCCTCGAGGTGTAATTCCATTAACAAATTAGAATTCACCATGATAGAAAAATTTTGAAGTGTTATAAACATAAAATACAAATTTAGGTAATTAATATATAAATACATAAATATTATATATGTATGTGATTCCCCCTTCAAAAAAATTGACAATCACATTGGCCAATAGACTTGAGAAATAATTTTCTTAAAAAAATCCTGATCTTTTTTCAATTCTTATTTTGGGAGAGAAACACTATTTGTATTTTTCTATATATATATATATATATATATATATATAATTAGCCTATCCCTAAAACCCAAAAATAAACTAAAAAAAACGAAGAAAATAGTAATTGTAAAACCATGTCTCATAAATCACTAAACCCGCACGCAAATTCAGAACAAATCAGCATGCGCACGCCCCCTGTCTTCAATCAAAAACAGGAAGAATTGCCCACCGGATTCCTGCTAACCCGCTGCCTTCCTCAGCCTTTATATATTTCTCAAACACCCAAATTAAAACTTCATTAAAAAAGAAAACGGATCAAGGGCAAGCAATGGAGTTTTACATCTCTGAGGAATACATGATGGCTCGCCGCAGAGAGCGTAATGAGGCGAGGAAGCAAGTCAGGAAGGCGACGAGGGCTCTCGCCGGAGTAAAGGATGGCTTGCCGGCGGCCATGGAGGTGGAGGAGAAGAGGAGGAATTCGCCGCCGGCGAAAGGTGGTTGTTTTAATGGGAATGGCTGTAGGGATGAGGTTTTCCTTAATTGTTTCTGAATGTTGTCAATTTCTGTCCCAATTTCAAGAAAGGGCGAATTTTTGTAATTTAAGGGTTTAACTTCATTAATTAGGTTAAGTTCATCAGTTTTTTCTTAGTGAAATTTTGACATCTCTATATACA
>NW_018164549.1:2313611-2321789 GCF_001263595.1 Phalaenopsis equestris | reverse complement strand
TATATATATATATATATATATCATAATCTGAGATGGTGTTTGGTAGCATGAATTTAATAAGAATTAGGCATCAATTTAACGTAAATCTAATCAAACGTAAAAAAAATCTGAAATTTAAATCCAAAGCTCCATTAAATCGAATATTCTTTTATTTTATTTGTTTAAGTATGATTTATTAAATCCGGTCAAACATAAAAAATATTAAATTTAAATCCCACACTCGATTAAATCGAATATTCCATCATTTTATTTATTTTTTGACGTAAATCTAGATTTATTGCATCTGATTGATAGACAGATTTATGAGATTTATTTCGTTAAGGCTCGAGAGCACTTCTCTATCGATGATGGATTTGATGAATAGAGAGTTGTCGACCAAAGACCACCTAATTATAAGCTAATCTTCGTTGGAGGCTATGATAATAAAATTCTTAATTTCAGACTTTATACACCCTTTAATTTTTGGAGAAAATATTATGTACAATTTTTGCATATATCCATTGAGATTCGAGCACATCACTCCTCATAAATTTATATAATGACGTGCTCGAATCTCAATGACTATCCGAACTTAAGACAGTCGCATCTACTATTTTTTTTTTAATTTTTGATTGCACCGCTCCGCCACAAAAATGTTGGCTCTACCATTATTTGCATGGGAGAAAATTTGCGTACGTAAGACGTATGCAGAGCTGCGTATGTCTGTAACCTACAAATAGGTTACAAGAAGGGTATTGAGAGGTTATAACTGCGTTATACCCTCTATAACCTCCCTGTAACATACTTCTACCTTTTAGTAAGTTCTGCCCTTTCTGTTTTCATATATTTATAGTTTACAGTAGGTTACATGGAGGTTACAGGGGTATAACATGATTATAACCTCCCAATACCCTCCCTATGACCTATTTGTAGGTTACAGACGTATGCAGCTCTGCGTACACCTTACGTACACAAATTTTTTCCTAAATCTCTCTAAAGATTGAGATGTCATTCATTATGAATTTAAATCATGATAACAAAACACATAAATCCCTATTCGGTCCATCAAAAGTAAATCGAATATCTTGGGTCATTTTTATGACAACTACAAATTTTTTTCTTATAAAATTTTGTGGAAATAATCCGAATATCATCACAAAAAGAGAGGAAAACATTCAATGTATATTTTCCTAATTCAGGACGTGATTTTCCAGACTCAAATGATTTCTTACTCATTATTTTCCGTTAATTCTATAAAAATATAATAGAATGTTCCATTTATGCACGAATAATGTTTGGCTGAGGGTAGATTTGTAACAGTGATATAATTGCCTTTGTTGTGGACTGAGTGTCTCATATTGTAATTTTTGAGAAAGTCTTTGGCTGCCACGCTGGGATTTCTTGTTTACAGAGCAGAAACCCAGCAGTGAAATGCTGAAGAAGAAATAGAAAATGGCATTCCGATCAATTCATTATCAGAAGGATTTCTTAGCATATCACGAAGCAAGCGAGAGATAAAAAAAGCACTTTTAGTGAGAATATACGCAATACATGCCATACAATTCTAATATATTTACATATCTAATTTGTAAGCTTTGATATTTATATGTATACCGTTTAAAAATTTAACATCACATAAAAAATTTCACTATTACAATCCTCCTAAAAGTGAAATAGATGCACATTTCCATGCACATTTTATGATAACTGGTCTGTGCCAAGACATTCTAACGTGATTAAATAGAAATAAGCAGGAGGGGATACCTTAATTGTACATGAAAAATCCTAAAAAGGAAAAAAAAATAATGGGGCCTAGTCTAGTTGAAATTTTCTACTATGAATGATGTGTACACTTGTCAACTCTTCTCTTGAATTACAAAAGATGAAATTATAAAGTCAAACATTATAAATGTACAATGGTAGTTCATCAATAATAATTGTAGTTTGATTGTAATGAATATAACTCTCAGTGATTGTGGGTTGCAAGGATCATAGTCAATTGTTATTGAGACAGTAGTCTGCTGTGAATATTGTAGATGATGACTGTAGCGCTAGCTAACCATATAGGTTTAATTGAAATTCATGATAGTAGTTGGTCATATACGCTTCAAATGATTGCTTTAGATGTGTTAGTTGGTCACAGAGGACATAGTAGGAAGTTGCAGAAGTTGTAAGCAACATAGGATGTAGTAGTGAATTATGATGATGTTTATAGGCCGCAGTGCTTTAGTCGGGAGTTGCACAAGCTATGAAACACGTATACCATAGTTGGTCACGTAGGATGTAAAAGTGAGTAGTAATGATGTCCATAGGTCGCAAGGGTTAGAGTCAATATGCACGAGCGGGTACCAGATATGTCATAGTTGGTCATAATAGTAGTGAGTTGTGATGACTTCTGTAGGCCGTAGAGGCCAGGTTCGGAAGTTGTATAAGCTGTGAGACAAGTAAACTGCAGTGGAGAGGTGTGATGACGTTCATTGGTCACATATGCCAGAGTCAGGACCGACACAAGCTGTGGACCATGTAGACCGTAGTTAGTTACGTAGACCATAGTGGTAACTTGTGATGACGTTTGTAGGCCGCTGAGGCCGGAGTTGAGATTTGCACGAGGTGTGGACGACATATGCCATAATGGTGAGCTATGATGTCATATGTAAGTCGTAGGCTTCAGAGTCAGGTGCTCTACGAGTTGTGAGCCACGTAGGTTGTGGTTGGTCAGGTAGGGCATAACGGCGAGCTTTAATGATTTTCATTGGTTGCAAAGGCTGGAGTCGAGAGCTGCAAGTAGGGAGCCCTCAGGTTCCAGAGAAAATAAACATTTTTTGGGTGCATTGTTACATCATTTTAGAGAGGCGTCATTGCACTATCTGTGGGGCGCGTTGTTATACTTTCTCTACTTGTCACTGTCTATCGCAGCCACATGTTGTTGCAACCACATGTTGCAACCACCGAAAAGAAATAAACAAAAGTTTTTATAATTTTCAGACGAGCAAGTAAAATTGCTAAAAAATTTGGGGGGCAACTGAAAAGCCATCAATAAATTTTTCATTTGATAGGAATCTCGAGACATGTCATGAATTTTGGGGCATTTTCTGAGTAAGAAACATTCAAACTCAAATAAAAAATCATCAAGACCTATAATTTTAGCAAGCTTATAATCAAAACTAATTGACGAACCAAACACATGACACGAAAATTAGTCTAATTCGAGTCAAATCAAGCTCAAATCAAATCATTAAATCACTTTTGAAAGGTTTGGGTGACTGATTATAAGATAAAAAGGTTTCCAAATTTGACGAGATTATAGACAAATAGAGCATGTCGATGAGAGAAATATAACGAGCCAAAAATCACTCAATTCTAACATCATTTAGGCATTAAAATGTCCACACAATATCATTTAATTACGGGAATCACTCTATGCCTTTGAATTCTTGCAATATTTACGAAAGATGACACTCCCAAAATCTATAAATAGAGTTCTACTCCCATTTTGAAAGGGGAGAAGATTAGGACTTATAAGACCAAGGTAGAGATTGAGAGATGGATCGGGAAGAGGATGAGGAGAATATAAGAGCTAGTCTGAATTCGAACATCCGATGAACACTTCTTACCTCTGTAGCTTCCAACCACTATCGACCACTACAACCTTGAACATCATCGATCGCTAACTGCTTGTTGCAAAGAATCACATTGCGAGGTTCAACGTATATTATAAAGTTATGAAGCACCATGTAGAGTAACAACCAATGTCATGGTGTAACGAAACACCGTACACATCAGTGCATCATCCCAAACAAAAGTCAATGAATTACTCTAAATATGGTGTAAAGGCACACCTCTACAAATGGTGCAACGATGCATCACAAAGACGATGTAACAACACACCCCAATACGGGCAATGACACCACAAATACGGTGTAACAATGCACCCCACATATTGTGTGACAACATACTCCCACTATATAATAATGAATAACATCTTATCAAGGATCTGACAATAACTCCCTGCAAAAACTTCTTATAGTCATTGTACTCAGATAAAAATAAATTTCTCTAGACTGCTAAAATTTTCTCCTCACAGCTCTCTGTCATGACCAATATGACTTACTAAGACCCACATGGCTCACATCTCATGCAACTCCCAACTCCGATCTCTATGACCTGCAAATGTTATTGCGGCTCACTACTACAATACACATGACCAAATTTAGCTTACATGATCCACAATTAATGCAACTGCCAACTCTGATCTTTATAACCTACAGATATTATTGCAACTCACCACTACGACCTATGTGACCAAATATGACTTGTGTTGCTCACAATTCATGCATCTCCCAACTTTGACTTCTATGACCTACAGACGTTATTGTTGCTCGTTACTACAACGTACGTGGTCAACTATGGATTACATGACCAACTACAACCTAGTGGTTCATAGCTCACACAACTCCCAAATTTTGCCTCTATGGCATATAAATGTTTTTAATACTCACAACTATGAAATTATCAACTATGATCTACGTGGTCCACAACTCATGCAACTCCCAACTCTGATCTCTATAACCCATAGAAGTTATTGCAGCTGTCAATTATAGCCTACGCGACCAAGTATGCCCTGTATGGACCATAGCTCATGCAACGCCCAACTCTGGTCTCTGTGGCCTACGAACGTTATCACAACTCATTACTTCGACTTACATGGCTCACAACTCTTACAACTTCCTACTACGGCTTTTGTGACCAACCAGCACTCATGAAGTAAACATCTACAACCAACATGACCAGCCATTTCAATGACTTTTAACTACGACCTCTACGACAAGCTTACACCACAACCACCATTTACAACATTCAAGACAGGCTATTGCCTTAATATCAATCAAGTACAGCCATTGCGACCCGTTACAATTATTATTATTGAATTATTGTTGTACATCAACATTATAATACTATATTTTTCTAATTCGAGCGATGAGTGGCTTATGTACTGACAGTTATATAGTGATTATTTCAATTAGGCTAAACTTTGATTTTTTCTCGTTCTAGAATTTTTCATATAAGAAATTTGAGGTGTCTCCTTCTGTCAGCTTGTTTTCTGTTTGTCTGTCGTCGAATGCTAAAACACAAAATTATTACTCTAGCATCACGAATCTATGACCATGCAATAATATATATATATATATATATGTATGTATATATTGGAAAAGTAGAATTAATATTCACAAAAGAGTCTTAATTATAATTTTCGAAGACTTAATGTCTCCATCTCTATGCTATAATTAGCCTAACGCGAAAACCTAAAAATAAATTTAAAAAAACGAAGAAATTAGTAAATATTAAATCGCGCCTCATTAATCATTAAACCCGTCCGCAAATTCAGCGCAAATCAGCATGCCGCGCGCCCCCGGACTTGAAGAACTGCCCACCACATTTCTCCTAACCCGCGACTCACCTCAGCCTTTATATACATTTCTCAAACGGCCAATTATAAACTTAATTAAGAAAAAAAAAAAAAAAAACAGAACGAGAACAAGCAATGGAGATGTACATCTGCGAGGAATACCTGATGGCTCGCCGGAGAGGGCGTAATAAGGAGAGGAAGGAAGTCACGGCGACGAAGACTCTCGCCGGAGTCAAGGATGGCTCCCCGAAGAGAAGAAGAGGAGTTTGCCGCCGGTGAAAGATGGTTGTTTTGATGGGAATGGTCGTAGAGATGAGGTTTTCCTTAATTGTTTTTGAACGTTGTGAATTTCAGTCCAGTTTTAAGAAAGGGCAACCATTTATGATTCAAGACTATAACTTTGATAAATAGGCTAAGTCTATCATTTTTTTCTTAATGAGATTTTTACATGATGCCTTTGTGTTTCTATTCTTTCTTTTATTTTGGGAAATATTTATAAACGGATAAGACACGTAGAGCTCTGTGCATAATAACCTTTTAATAACATCCGTTTCAAGGTTATTTAGAGGTTATTTGGAGGTTATCAAGGTATTAATTTTAATAACATATAATCCAAATAATCTTTGCAGGTTCTATTTCAATATTATTCATAAGTTATTATGATGATATTTTTGGGTTAATGGCGTATGCAAATAGAGCTGCGTGTGTATTTCATATGCAAATACTTCCCCTTTTTTTAACTATTAGTTAAACAATTGGTTGGAGGTTAGGATAATAAATTTTCTTATGTTAAATTTTAGCCACCCCTTAAATTTTGGAGAAAATATTGGTATGATAATTATATTGAGATTTGGCATACTCGAAATCTCAATAAATGTCTGCTCGCTCATACGGACAATCATTGAGATTTGACACGCTCGAATCTGAATAAATATCCGCACAGATAACCACATCTAATATCTTTTTTAATTTTTTATTGCGCCGCTCCACTCTAAAAACATTGGCTCTACCATTATTTATGTGCCGTTTGCCTAAAAATTGAAATCTCACACACTATGAATTTAAATCATGGTAATTGCAAAATATATAAATCGCGCTGGGATTTCTTGTGCACAGAGCAGAAACTTAACAGTGAGATGCTGAGGAGGAAGAAATAGAAAATGGCCTTCAAGTCATTCATTTACAATGCATGCAGCTTCCTTAATAAATGCAAATCAGAGAATGAGAGAATCAAATATCATTGCAGCAGCATACAAGTTTTGTGTATATGGTTGAGATGCATAATGCTCTTATAAATTTACCCTAAAAAGAAATTGGTTCTGCTGTGGCAATTTTTAAGGACAAACCATGTAGTCGATTAAATAATTTTCTTAGCATGGGGACTTTGATAAAATTTTCACTAAGGTGAGATTGGTGAAATTGTTTATTCTAAAATTTTTATCTATGTTCACTTAATGTGCTTATCAAGGGAGTAAATCATTTGTTCCTTTTCTTTTTCAATCTTTAGAATTGTTGCATTGTTTGGCATTTGTTTTGTATGTGTTAGTATTACAATAATGTTGTTTTCAATTATTTATAGAATAATAATTTGTTTCTAAATCATCTCTGGTAATGATGCTCATCAACTAGTCCAAAGTTCAATAATTAATTTATTTAAGACAAACTGACATCACCTTAAATTACAAGTTTCCCAAATTTTGATTTTAATAAAGTGGGCGCAGGTGTGCGAAGGGTACAACACGGTTGTGTTGGAGGACGAGGACAATGTTTCGGGAGCGGATGCGTCAAGACTTGTGCATGGTGCGGCACGGCTGTACTTCGTAGTGGGCATGGGTACGCCACTTGCATTGTCTCGCGATGGGCATGGGTGTGCATGAATCTTAGTTGGGTATACCTCCAACCCTTCAAAATTTTGTGGCCTAAGATTATCCTCTCGAAGACCAAAAATTGACACTTCTCCTAGTTCAACACCAAATTGGTCTGATCCCACATTTGCAATAATTTTATAAGATTGTTAGGAATGAGTCAAATAATGTGTCAAATACGGAAAAGTAATCCATGAAAATCTCTATTCCAGTCTCTATAAGGTCAAAAAAGATGTACATCATGTAACACTAAAAATTGGCTAGAGTGTTGCATAATATAAATGGCATCGTTCTAAAATCAAAAGTTTTGTGGGGACTATTATCCATCTAGGAAGCAGAAGAATAGGTGCCCTACCAACCTATCCAACATTTGGTCGAGAATTGGCAGTGGGAAATGGTCCATCTTAGATGTTATGTTTAACTTCCAATAATCAATATAAATTCTTCAACCAGTGACGCTTTGAGTGGGTATCAGTTTGTTCCTTTGATTCTCCACTAACGTCACTCTCCCTTCTTAGATTCATAGTAAATTGAGCTAAACCAAGTTCTATCTGAGATGGAATAGAAAAGGATTACATCCAACCACTTTAGAATCTCTTTCATCATTAGATTCAACCACCTTTGGGGATTAAACTTGGGTATATGTCTCTCCTCTATCAGAATCTTATGCATGCATTAAGAAAGGCTTACAACTTTAATGTCAGTTATGGTCCACCCAAAGGCTTTCCTAAATGTGTTGAGCACCCTCATCAATTTTCCCACTTACACTTCACTCAACTTAGTAGAGATTATCATAGGCAAGGCAGAGGACTCTCCCAAAAAAATAAACATGAGGTGATTTGAAAGAACATTCAGCTTTAACTCTGTAGTTAACTCTGTGTATGACATTAAGGGCTTGGCTTAAGTGGTCGAGTTTTAGAACTCAAT
>NW_018164549.1:2309980-2313601 GCF_001263595.1 Phalaenopsis equestris | reverse complement strand
TTCCCTAAGGTTCTAGGGATTACCTTTAATAGTAGAGCAAATTCCACCTAAGGCACTGTTTGAGATTGGGCATCTGTTCTATAGCCAAAGCATTTAGGAATTGGGCATCTGTTCTATAGGCTCAATAAATTGGGTGTTTCTGGTCATCTTTTTGAAAAAATCTAAGAACTTAAAAAAATATTGATCTAATGTTTGTTTCTATAGCCTTTGGGAAAATAGTGGTGGAGGTCTCTCTTGTTCCATTTTAGGAGGTGAGTCCTTGGTTGGGTTTTCACTAGATTTTTCTGATTCATGATCTAACTCAATAGGACTCTTCTCCCTTCTAATGGCATCTTTCAACTCCTTCACATTTTTCAATCTTACAGCTTGCATTTGCTCCTTCCCATAATCTTTAGGATTCACTCAATGTTGTTGAGCAGCGTATATGGGGGTATATTATTCATTGAGTTCACCAATTGTCCAAGTTGAGTTTCATTGTTGGGTATGGCCACACCTTGGCTCTGTAACTGGCTCTGCATTTGTAATAGTAGCTCCTTCAATGGTGACTTATTGTCTTTAAGTTGGATATTGGAGGAGAATCTTGTGAGTTAAGGTTATTTTTGGTTATCACCACCTTGATTATTCTAGTTATCTACATGAGTTACCTGAGTGTTACCCTGCTACTAGTTTCCTCCACCTTTCTTGCTATTATTACTCCATTGAAAATTGGGATGATTTTTCAAGCCTGAGTTGTAGGTGTTGGAGTACGAGATGTTGATCCTATTGTCGATGTCATTGAGGGTCTCTATGATAGTGGTGCTAGGATATTGTACTAGTACAAAGGTCATCTCCTGACTTAGTAAGGATCCTATACTAAATTTAACTTTAAGGCATCTAAATTTCTAGAAATGATAACTACTTATGAAGCTAGGATCGTTAGAATATCAGTCTCATGCATCCTGGCTATCTTAGTCATGGTGACTCTATCAAGGGGTCATTGGAAATTGTTAGTCGTCATTTTATCAATCAGGTCATTCACCACGTCAAATAGTTTATACATCAAAGATCCCTCAGTTGTAACGTCTATGATGGACCTTAAAGATCCTACCTGTCCATTGTAAAAGATTTAGATTAAAAGTAGTCAGGTAGGGCATGGTGTGGGTATTGCTTACTTAAACCTCTCCAAAACATCGTAATTGACTCTGCTTCTAACTGGTTAAATGAGGTGATATCATTCCTAGGTTTACTAGCCTTGAATGGAGGGAAATATTTGGCTAGAAATTTGTGAGCTAAGTCAGTTTAAATGGTGATGGATCCTAAGGCTGAGGAGTTCAGCCAAATCTTGGCTTTATCCCTTAGTGATAAAGAGAAAAGCCTTAATTTAATGAATTTGCTAGGGACACCGTTATTCTTGAAGATGGGACATAGTTCAAGAAAATTAGCTAAGTATAGATAAAGGTCCTCAGTTAATGTTCCCCTAAATTGATTATTTTGAACTATTTAGATTATGTCAGTCTTAGTTCAAATGTATTGATTTCCACGGTAGGGTAAATAATGCTCATGTAGATTTCCTCTGTCGATGGGTTGGCAAACTCCCTAAGAGGTTTCATATGATTTTCTTGATTGTTCGTCATCTCTAAGTGTTTTTCACTCTCCTTTCTTACGCTCTAACCCTTGAGATCTGATTCACGGACAAAAAGTGAAACAACTCTAACCAAAGTGCCAAGAGAGCCAGAGAACTAAATGTATACCCAAAATAAGACCATATGTATTCAGGAAAAGCTTGCACAGGGGTAAGGTATCATAATACATGGGCTCCGAAGGCCCATATCAGCAAATCTAACTAAGCCCATCCACCAAAGTGGTCGACCTAAGCCCACCTGTCAAATTGGTCGAACTAGTCCGAGGCAAACCCGCTATTGGAGAAAATCATAATTATAAAAGAGTACATCAATTCATCCTAATTTATGGTGCTACCTGACACCCAAATCATAATATTTTCACCAAGATTTCATGAACTTGCATAGTACCGCACGAGATATAGTTTTATTTTTCTTTTATCTCATGTATATAAAGGAAGTCAGAGGGGATTGTAGAAAAATATTTTTTCTTTCGTTCTCTTTCTATAAAAACTAACTCCCAATCTCTCACACTTTCTCTCGATCGGAAAATAGAGACTCTTTCTTTGAGTCATACCCGACTACTCGGGGATCGAGAGAAAATATAGAATGAGAAACACAAACTCTAACAATACATTCATCATCTTTTCATATACCTTTCTTTTAAAAACAGAGCCTTCATCAGGTTGTATGAGGTCACGAACAATGCGAGATCCTACATTCTAAAAGGATTCAACACCTTCGGCAGAAATCAACTATCTTTTCCATGAGTGTTTTTTTTTTTTTTTTTTGTTTTTTAAACGCTTGTATTGTAATTTGTTTTACGAGTTTCGTGCAACTATTCTTTCTTTCCAATTTAATGAGAGGGCTCTAGCTCAAAACTAAATTTAAAAACTTCAGTATTGATTTATATTTTACTGTGGAATTACATAGAAAATTTTGATGACAAGGATAATTCACATGACATTCATACCATAGGGGCGCGTCTGGAATATTGATTTGCCTAAAAGTGATACCCATATTTCTGATCTTAATGCACAAGCCATTAATATGTAATTTTAGACATTAATAGGCTAAAAAAAATTAAACTAAACCAACATTTCTTCCCTAGAAGCCCCTTTTTTATCCCTTTTTCTTTGCTTCACCGCCCTCCCTACCCAACCACACTTCACCACCTATTTTATAAAATAATAATAATAATGATAATAATACTAGCCTAATACAACACTGCCCAACCGCAGCTTCTCATAAGCTTGCCCTCGCATTTTCCCCTCTCCTTGCTTAACTGAAACACACTTCTCCTCATTACTCTCTACAATCCCACCGAAAACCCCTCTCCTCTTGGTCAACTCAGCGATCCTAACCTATAATGCTCATATATCTCTCATTCCATAACTTCTCCGGATTGAGTAGAAGGGAATAAAAGCTACTAACCTATATGACATCGGAACATATGTATAACTTTCAAGTTTGCATCTAAACATATGTGTTGAGAAAATTAAGGCGAAGAAAAACAATAACAACACAAATCCAGAAGAACACAAAGATTTAACGAGGTTCGGCAAAGATGCCTACGTCCTCGGGAGCAGAGCGGCGAGTTCCTTTCAATATTCAGAAAAGGGTTACAGAATTCAGGGATACCTCCTGGGGTTACTAACAGGCCTATTTATAACCCCAGGAGTAAACCTAGGCACAATATGTAATTACAACATTACCCCTGTACCATACCGCGGGGCTTTGCCCCCGTACCCCAACCCACGTAACTTCCCAATTTGGACAGATTCTTCCGCTCCGCTCTGCTCCGCTTCGATCCAGCGTCTGTCCCGATATGGTATATGAGCCATACCATAACAATATGCATTTCACATATTTAGATGAGTTCTTCATTCCGAGGACGAGAAGCCGAAGAAACAGGGTGCCAAACGTACCTTTCATCTTTCAAACTTACATCCAACTCTACTATAAACAAATCTATTATCGTCGTAAAATAGCTCAGACAACTAACGTCCCTTCTGAAAGAGTG
>NW_018164549.1:2303485-2304015 GCF_001263595.1 Phalaenopsis equestris | reverse complement strand
GAAAATTAGGGCGAAGAAAACAGTAATCGACACAAATCCAGAAGAACACAGAGATTTAACGAGGTTCGGCAAAGATGCCTACGTCCTCGGGAGCAGAGCGGCGAGTTCCTTTCAATATTCAGAAAAGGGTTACAGAATTCAGGGATACCTCCTGGGGTTACTAACAGGCCTATTTATAACCCCAGGAGTAAACCTAGGCACAATATGTAATTACAACATTACCCCTGTACCATACCGCGGGGCTTTGCCCCCGTACCCCAACCCACGTAACTTCCCAATTTGGACAGATTCTTCCGCTCCGCTCTGCTCCGCTTCGATCCAGCGTCTGTCCCGATATGGTATATGAGCCATACCATAACAATATGCATTTCACATATTTAGATGAGTTCTTCATTCCGAGGACGAGAAGCCGAAGAAACAGGGTGCCAAACGTACCTTTCATCTTTCAAACTTACATCCAACTCTACTATAAACAAATCTATTATCGTCGTAAAATAGCTCAGACAACTAACGTCCCTTCTGAAAGAGTG
>NW_018164549.1:2285884-2303429 GCF_001263595.1 Phalaenopsis equestris | reverse complement strand
CGTCCCTTCTGAAAGAGTGTAAGATTGTCGGGTCTCAACCAGTAGAATCAATGATTCGTAATAAATTCTTTCATGTGTGATAGTCAAGGTCCACGAGAACAGGCCGATCACACACATTCAGAAGCTTGAGAAACTATCCCTTATAAGATTACCACAAAGTGCTCCTTAGATGAAAGCTAGTCCTGACTAGAAAACGAGTTCAAGACAATCTAATTCCTCAGAGGAGTAGCAAAAACGCCCCCAGGACAAGAAAAATCTATCTAACGCCTAAAGCTTCATTTACATACACATAACAATTTACTTATGGATGGAAAGATAAATTTGACTATTAAAAAGTGATAATGAGTGTTATGTTTTATATGGTGTTTGTAAATATGAAAGTTTGGTGTGAGACAGATCAATTCATAATAATTGAGTGCTATGTATGTAAATGCCCCTTCTCAAAATCATAAATTTCAAACTAAACCCATATGAAAATATTATGAGCGTAATTTGTCTTTCTTCTAAGCAAATTTAATTTCTTAATTCTATTACTATCTAATTTGCTGGTTTATTTGATTTAATGACTATCAAATTGATCCAAAAGTTGAATATCAAATATTTAAATTAAAAAAAAAAAATCTATTTTTCAAAATCAAACGGAACAACCAAATGGCTTGATTTGCTTTGCTTTTTCAATTGTCGTGGCAAAAACGGCAAACGATAAATGCGTCATCACACGATCAAATTTGATATGCCTCGATCATGCTTGAATTCACCTCAAATGATATCTAAATGTAAGACAGAGCATGCGAGGATTTCCGTAACGCCAAAATTTTCTCAGAAGGGAAATGAACAAGCATGATGAAAACGAGGAGATAAAATGTGGTGTCATGCGAATCAAGCTCGAATTATCTCGATTGTCATCAAAATTTGTTTCAACGACATGCATGCATAAAACATACTATACGGGCCCATCTGGAGCATTGATTTGCCTAAAAATGATACCCATTTTTCTGATCTTAATGAACAAGCCATTAATATGTAGTTTGAGACAATGATATATTTAAAATGCCTAAAAAAAATCATACTAAACCAGCATTTCTTCCCTTAGAAGCCCCATTTTTATCCCTTTTCCTTGCTTCACCGCCTGTGTCACCCAACCACACCGCACCACCTATTTTATTAAACAATAATAATAATAATAACCTAACACAACCCTACACAACCGCAGCTTCTTGTAATCTTCCCCTCATGTTTTCACATCTCCTTCTTGCCTTTCTGAAAGACACTTCTCCCTATATCTTTTTGGTATTCATGAGAAAATATTTCGTCCATACACTGTGCGTCCGGACGGCCAACCAGCAGCCACTACATCACCTAATGGTTGGCCGTTCGGACATGCAGACATTCGAAAGCAATATTTTTTCGATATTCATGCAGTGTCACCGAAACCCCCTCTCTCTGCTTCTATTCAACTCAACAATCCTAACCTATAACCTCCCTATTTGAAATAAAATCTTAACTTTTAATAATTTTAGTCTGTATCTTAAATTTCATTTTGCTCAAACCCAAACTTATTAAATCAACCCATATTTTATCACTTTGAATCAATTTTAGTTAAAAGCTTCATCAACTACTTTTTCTGAAATTTCACATAACTTTTACTAATTTATGACCAAATCCACCCAAAGCTGGTTATATCGAGAAGGGGCAATTGTCTTCCCTAAAATTTATATTTTTTTCTATATCAAAAAATAAAATGTAATTTTTTTTTTCTTATGCAGTTTAAACAATTTAATAATTTTGTCACTCTCAGTATACTATACTTAAGAAAATTATACAATTTGTGATTTTACAATCCTAAAATTAATATTGATAATGCCCCTGGGTCTGTTTGGGGCAGTTGCAGCTTATTGAATAATATGCTGATAAGTCGATTAAAAATAATCTGTCGATAAGCTAGGTGCAATGACTACTACAAATTTTTATTTTTTTTGGAAAAGTCAGACCTCAGCCAGAAAGCTGTCACCACACCTAAACAGATGCGGTGTGAAAACGCAGTTTTCAGCATTTTGAAAACGCATAAACTGCCAAAACGCAATTTACCCAAACAGGTCAGGTGCGTTTTCAAAACGCCACCGCACCCAATAAACTGCCCCAAATTGACTATATGGCTACCATTTTTTCTATATAATTCCACTGTAAAATATAAATTAATACTAAAGCTCTTGCATTTAATAATGTATTGGGCACTAGAGTCTTCTCATTAAGGGTCTATTTAGGGTGGCTGTAGTTTTTTAAATTGACGATTGTAATGTTTTGGGAGAGAAAATAACTTCTTAGAAACTTACAGCGAGAATTATAAATTTTTTTTTTTTCAAGAAATCGGGCAATAACTTTCTTATATTTGTGATATTTTAACAGTTTAGTTTAAAAAATTTTTAGAAATTAATAATAAAACAATTCCTTAAATAAAATTGTAGTGATGATCTAAAATATAAAGCATGTAAAAAGCTGTCCCAAACGTGCCCTAAATTGAATGAAAGCACGGAACTAATAAAACAAATGACAATATAAGCGCTTATAGAAAATAAAATTAAATTAAATTAAAAATTTAGAAATAATAATAATAATAATAATAATGAAAACTTAGTTGATTTCTTCCAAAGCATATTTCAAAAAACTCCTCTTCTTCCTCTGAAAGCGATCCGTCCCTATAGTGCATGATGCCATTCCAAAAAGAATCTTGCTAAGGTAACAAGGGAAGATTCGGCTTTTTCTTCCACGTGGCAGAAGAGGGTGGCCTAATGTTGATTATTGAGCTCCAAACACCAAATTTCTAATCAGTGAGTAACTCGATATAATGAATGGGGGAAAAAAATACTAAGTAAACGTATGCTTAGTGGGAGAAATAGCATGATTGAAGAGAATCATTTTTAAGGAGGCTTGTTATTGTCAAGACATGAAGAGATCAAATGTGTAAACGAGTTGAGTCGAGCTCGAGTTGTCGTTGATTTGAGCTTGAGCTTGATTAATTAATCGAGTTTGAACTTGAGCTCAAGTTTAATTCTATGAGTTCGAGCCGGCTCACGAGGTTGTTTAATATGAAAGTGAGAAAAAAAAAAATTTAAGCTAGTGGTGCAGTGAAATGGCTATTAGAATGAGTATTTAGAAGATAATTAATAATAAATTATTTGATATAAAATGTAAAATATCATTTTTTTAATATTTAATAATTTAAAAAAATTCTTCAACTAAAATATATTTTTAGTATTATATTTTATTAATTTTTTTTAAATTAAGCTGGCTCTTAGGAGCTAATGTGTCTAGTCGGGGGCTAGCTTGAGTTTCGCTTGTTAGCTCATCAAGCTAGCTCATCAAGCGATGTACATGAGCGACTTATCGTGTCGAGCCCAAACTGGCTCACTTATACCCCTAGAAGAAACTAACAAAAGAGAAAAATTTTAGGAGTAATAATATATTTTCAGCTCAAACTAATACTTTCTCATTGGAGGGAAATTCAGATGCTAATGTTGATTTTTAAAGGAGTAATTTATATCTGAATACCTTAAATAAAGATTAGTCAGAAAGGGTCACATCCCCCTTAACCTACTTAGATTAATGCAATATTAATTATACCTGTATTGCACTTCTTTTAAAGCATGTTAAAACAATTTGAGAATCAAAATAATCAAAATTTTTAGGAGAATTTGCATATCTATCATACAATTTTTAGGAGAATTTTAGGTGTTACACACACATGCATGCATATCATATGTTAATAAATGCCTATGAACCAATGGAATATAAGAGCGTTCCTGGCACAAATATTCAAGACATTCAGATAAATCACGGGCCTATATACACCACAACAACTTGATAATCTTCACCAACTCACACCAATTTGGCAAGAAGAATATGATCTCGTCAGTTAACATTATGTTCTTGCAACAATAAAGGCTATATTTGTTGATGCGGTAATGAACCTAATAATGGTCTAAGTTGTGGGAGTCTTTTCTTCTATATGATCATTTATGTAATTAATATTATGCCACTTGTTGTGTCTCTTTGGTAGTGCAGTCTAGCGTAAGTCGCCTGTTGTCACAGGTTTGATCCCGCCTGAATACATTTGTCTTGTTGTGCAGGATCAAGTTATTAGGAACATAAGGGTGGCTGGGGGTTCCTATCATAGCTTCATGTCATTCTTAAAAAAAAAAATGTAGTCTCCCTTAGACGGAGTCACTTATAGACCTATAGATAAGAGATTTTCTTATAGTCTTAGGGGAAATGGATAATTTTTTCCCCTCTATACAGGGGCGGACTCATGTAGGGGCCAGGGGGGTAATTGCCTCCATTAAATTCAGATTTTTACTTATATGAGAGGGCAATTTTGTTAGGTACTGCGAAGTTAATATTGTATAGAAATATTTGTCTTGATTGAGATAGCCGGCTAAAAGTGATTAGGAGAGAAACTTTCAAACTCACGAACAATATTTCTAAAATCAATGAAATGGTGCACCGAATTTCTTCGGTAAATTTCAGCCGGCAAGAAGATGCAATTTAAAAGTATGTTTTTAAACAATGCCTAATTTTAATATAGGAAAACATTTATGTTACGTACGCATTTATTTAGAGATATCTTATGGGCATTTACATGCATACCACACAATTGGTATATATTTACATACTAAACACTCAAACTTTCATATTTATATACACAGCACTTAAATTTTTAGTACTTACTAATTCTTTGGAAGTGAAAAATATATTTTCAAGCTGACGCCAAGGGAGTACCTACAAATTGGAAAAATTATTTCATGCGGATAACACATGCAGAGATTAATGAGCTGTCCGATCTCAACCGTCGATCAGAGCAAAATTGCATTTCAATGGGGATTTAAGAAAAAAAACTCTGATCTATAGATTGGACAGCGCATGATTTTTCTACAAATAGCCTCCTGAATTCTAAAATTTTAATAATAACAATAAGATAATTTGATTTTTGTCCCTTTTGAATTTATCAATTTGCCTCCATTTCTTCCAATGAACCAAGCCAAACATTATATTAATCAGGATAATTTCTTAAACTTTAATAAATCCAAATAATACAAATATAGTTACAAATTTAAATTTTATATTTCATAAATTATTTATTCATATAAAATAATTATTTCTATGAAAGCCAAGTGCTCATTAATTACTTATCAAAGTCAACTATCAGTGCTAATACATTGAATTCAAATAGTAATAGCTTTGAGATGAGGGGCTAAATAGTAATTTAAACATTTTGTGGGACCACTCTCTTAACATTTAAATTTTGGGAGCATTTTCACATTTTCGCACAATTCTTATGTATTTACATATCATCATTATATTTTATACTATCTAAATCATTCATATCACATCGAAATATTTCATTTTATGTAAAAATTGAATTTTAGGTGTTAGATATGTAAACCATAGAATTGAGTGGTATGTATGTAAATCTTCCCAAGTCAAAAATAGCTTATTTTTATTGTCAACATTTTATTTCTGTTTTGTTGAAAAAATAACTAGTTTGCTTGCTCCCAATATATTTTTGTATTTAATAAAAATTTGTGATACTAAATGAAGCATAATAAAAAATAAAAAATATATGTGAAATAAAATGATAGTTATTTTAAAGATATTGATTTATTTAATATTTTTTTTGTATGTATGTGTGTGTGTTTGTGTAAAATTATTATTTTTATATAACATGTTTGCCCCCCACCTAAAAGTAATTGTTGGTTGCCAATAATGTTATATGTATAGCCTGAAAATGTCGTCATACTCGTTCGGCTAAAGGAACCGCCATTACAATCAAACTAGCAGTCTGCTCTCTTCTATCTCTTCTATCGACCGCAGTCGATCATCTTGACCGACTGACTTTTCCTTAGAAGACCGACTTTTTCCTTCGATAGCCAACTTTCCCTCCAACGACCGACTTTCCCCTCTAACTATTGACGTTTCTTCCAACGGCTGACTTTCTGTCTGAAGGCCGACTTCTCCCACCGATGGCTAACTTTTCCCTTTAACGGCTGACTTTTCCTTCGATGACTGACTTTTCTTTCTCTGATGACTTATTTTTCCTCTAACGACCAACTTTCCCTTTGATTTCTCCTCCGGCAAAGGCCAACTTTTCTTTCTCTGATGACTGATTTTTCCTCTAACGACCAACTTTCCCTCCAACGGCCAACTTTCCCTTCGACAACCAACTTTTCCTATGACGACCAACTTATCCTCAAACGGACGAGCTTTCCTCCAATGGACGAATTTTCCGCCGTTGGATGAATTTTTTCCTTTGAAGGTCTACTTTCCCTCTGATAGCCAACTTTTTCCTCTGATGACTGGCTTTTCTATTGAAGGCTGAGTTTTCCCTCATACAACCAACTTTTCCTCTGACGACCAAATTTTCCCCCGACAACCGACTTCCCTAACGACCGACTTTTCCTCCACTGCCTAACCTTTTCTCTGATCGGTTGACCGGAACCCAACAAATTCCCTAGACAAAAAAAAATTCCAGAATGCAGATCCAAATGTAGACAGGGTATTGAGCAGTAAGCACCGGCACAAAAGACTAAAATATCTTATACTAACCCATTTTAAACAAGGGTAATATTGTAATTTACTTTTAGATTTCGTATCATCTATAAATAGAAAGGTCCTTTCATGTAAGGAAAATTTTTTAATCCCCACTTGTAACATGTATTTCTTATGGAATAAAATAGGTCTACGAGTTAGAGAACTCCTCATTCACCTCAATGGGACAAGTCTTCTTCTTTTCTCCGGTCTTTCTTTCTCTCTCTTTCTCCATTTAATGAGTTTCACGCTTTATTTTTTGAGCACGATCTAAATGATATATTTGGATTCAACATTCTCTTAGTTGTGGTGAGCATTGATCGTTTCTCCAACAAGAAGTTGAGAAATGTCAAAGAAAAATACTTCAGAGAGACAACTCTGGCAAAAAGCGCGTAAAAGGAACTCACACCACAAGAAATTCTCTCCGGTTATTTGTCTCCACCGATTGGCTTATCTCAGTTGAACTTCTGCTCCATCTTCTGGTCGATCCCCTCGATCGCATAGAAATCTCCATGTCTTTATAAACATAGTCCTCAGTGTGATGCATAAGCGACTTGAACATTAGCTCAGGCTTGTGATGCATCGATCGCAGGACATTAGAGCAAGAGGGGTTGAGCACCATGCAAAGTTACCACGGAAGAATGAAAACCTCACTCTTCTCCACGTGTACGATGCTTGACCCGCTGAACAGATTGTGTATTCATCAAGGAACCTCCTGTGCCTCCTCTGATTGCCTTCTAGCCAACCACGAATTGACTCTCCGTAGTGCAAAATCCACACGAGATGTCTCCCGATTGGAGATTTTTCACCCATTTATTTCTCCACGAACTAGCTTCGATCGTCCGACTGCATATCTAATAACAAGTTACCCATTCGGTCAGTCGACCCTCTGTCAGTCGGCCCAGCTGCCTATCCACCGGCTGGCTTGTTCCGGTCGAACTCCTATATCTCCCATTCGACCAGCTACTTCTTCCCAACCAGTCTTCAGAGCTCGACCAATCTAACAAACCAACCCTCTCTCAATCACGCAAAAACTTTTTTGTGTTGCTGACATGCCAATTGTCGGCCTTTTCGGCCATCATCCCACTGCCCGTTCCTTCCACTACACTCAACTCCTACCTGAAACCATGGACAACAAGTGGTTTCATTTTGTACAAACTGAGAGGCAAGAAGAAACTTAAATCCGGCTGACTGTCAACCTACCTCTGGCTGGCCCTCTACCTCCGACCAGCTTCCACCCTCCAGGCCATCTCAAAACATGAAAGGTTTACATGTATATCACCCAATTCTTTGTTTCAATGAAAAACTTAAAAATATGTTGAGCAAGAAGAGAGAAAGCTTGGGTTGTGAAGGATATGAGATCATGTGCTATTTCTTATCAGGTGTATGATATGTTGACATCACGACCATTGTCATGTTGTGTGTTGTTGACCTTACTTTTGGTTGAGGTCTAGTCTTTCTCTTTAGTAACCTAGGGTCTAGCCATAAGACTTTCCTATTGACTATTCTCCTAGGGTCTAGCCATAATACCTTCACCATTAGAAATTCTAAACTCTTCTTTACTCAACTTAAAGTTTCACATATTGGTCCTAACCTCTAAACTCTTCTTTACTTCTTTACTCAACTTAAAGTTTCACATATTGGTCCTAACCTCTTACACTTAGTATGTGGGGTCATTATGGGGAGCTCAAGGAGAGTTCCTATAGGGCTATTTGACCTTAGGGTTAACCTTGGATGTTGGTCTAGAGCTAAGACACTCACTTCACTCACAATCACTCACTACCCTAAACCCATAATTTCTTGACTTTGGTCCCTTGAGCCTTTGGGAAACTCATGTAGATGGTCCCCTAAACCTACTAGCCCTAGGCTAGGGTTTAGCTAAGACCAGTACATAGAGGACCCAAATGGGGTTTACATTGGTCCATGGCTTACTTTTGGTGGTGAGTTCCCCAATTTTACTCAAAATACTCAATCTGGTCTTTTGTCCCTAAACTCCACAAAATTACCTAAGTACCATTGAAACCCTAAATTTTGTCAAAATTTTCAAATTTATCCAAAACACCCAAATTTTTTCAAAAATCATTTCAAACCTTTTGAAAACACCCAAATTACCCAAAATCACCCAATATTGCTAAATTACCAAAATGCCCCTCATGCACCCAGAATTTCAAAATTCTAAAAAAACCCAAAAATTCCCAAAATATTTTGAATATTCCCAATTTCATTTTTCTCAACTACCACGTGACCCAATTTGGCTAATTTGATCATCTTTGACCAAGACCCCCAAATTCGCCTTTAAAGTCCCAAATTTTCCCAAATTCAACTCAAATGTCCATCAATTTGATCCCAATTTTGCCAAATTTCAATCCCAAACTCAAATTCACCTTCAATTCAATCCCAAACTCAAATTAAATTCACCTTCAATGTAACTAAAATAAACCAAATCCAAGCTCAATTAGCCCATGCTTTGAGCCCAATTTTGATTTAGATCAAAGCCCCAATTTTGGCCACATGACCTAATCTCATCAAATTGAATGCCTTAACCCCAAAATTGGCACCCTATTTATGTTGGAAACTCTTCATGAGGTTCCTATTGACCATTTTCAACCATAAATTTGTACTTAGCCCATGGTTAGCTCAATCTAGACCCAAGTCTAGCCCAACATGCCCAAATTGACCAAATCTTCAAAATCATTCAAATTGACCCTTTAATTGAACTCAAAACTCTTTTCATCCTTCACCAAAATTATTCCTTACAATCACTTACACCAAATGCAACATTTATTTGGACCAATTGACATGGCTAACCTAGCCCAAACCCAATTTTTGGTCATTTGCACCCACTTGGACCCTTGCACTAAATATAGCCTAACCACCCCAAAGCCATCAAATTAATGACTCCACAGCCATTAGTTGGACCCTAAGACCGAGCCAAAACTCACCTAACCCAAGTTAAGTGAGACATGGGCCAATGGTCCGCTAAATTAAGTGATATGTTTTCCAAATATGCTTAGGCTTAAGATCTTTTTGCCAAAACTAAACCTTAGCCCATTAAATTGTTGTGACATATTCCCCTGGGTTCACCGAGCTCCTAGCCACCTCCCCATGCCATGACCAGCCGGCCTAGTCACCGGAGAAGCTAAAACCGAGGACCACATCCTCTTTAACTTCACCCAAATCGAACCAAGAGGCCACCTCACCCAAATGAGATGTTAGAGCCTCTCTGCCCTCCCCCTAAGCATCATTAGACTTCCCAATTAGCCATGACAACCAACCCTTAGACATTTTTATAAAAGCTCACTTCCACGGCCATGGAGGGAGTGCTAAAATTATCTCAGAGAGCTCTTCTCAAATTCCTCACAGAGCTTCTTTGAGACCTCCTTAGTGCAATCTAGCCACTTTCCCCCACTGATTCCCATTGTGGAAGCTCAATTTTGAGCTCAAACTTCTGCCTAAAAAGAGGACAGAGCTCAATACACCTCCACAATCCACCAAACTAAAATTAAACTTATCCACACCTTCACAACACTAAAAGAAGATAAAGCCCCATCAAGCCCCTAACAGAGCTCTATACCAACACCTGAAATCGAGCTTGGTCGAATTCATACCTAGACCTTACACCACAACAAGAGGCTCAATCCTTAGCCTCCTTGCGCCTCAACGAACGTGCCAAGCATCTCTGATTGAAGCTTCCCTTCTCAGAGCCAAGGTATTGAACTTCCCCTCCTCCCGAGCCTATTTTGATTCTCCATTTGACTAGGCTTAATTTAATTGCATGATTACCGTATGGATATGTTCGTCTCACTTAGACGAGTCCATAGGATCAAACCCAAAGTGATTTGGTTGAGAATATCAAGCCTTAAAGATGGACGGTCCTCGGGCTAGGCCATTGGGGATGATGATGGAGCGTTGTTCGATCAAGCATGTATCGGATGGATGGTCAAGATGAAGCCGGACAGCGCGTCGGGACATAAACTGCGGGTCGAGTCAGCGTTGAAGTGGATGACAACGTAAAACGGGAGCGCGCCGCATGGAGCTTCGGAGCTACCTAAAATGATGTGGCGCCGCGCGTTTAAATAGATAAATAGGGAATTAAAAAAATTCAGAAAATAACCCTTAACTTCAAGAAATCATATCTTGGTGTAGAAAAATCACAAAAATAAAATAAAAATACTCTCTTACTTAGTGAACAGAGGAGAACAATGTGGATTAAATTTTGTGTCCATTTGATGAATATTTGATTTTTAAAAAATCAATTAGAGTTCGGAGTCTTTTGATTCTCCATGCATATAAGCATTTCACCATAGCTAGAGTTATTGGTATGTTGTAGTCTCTGTCAAGAGGAACATTCCTTGACTTTTCTAAAGTCAGAGAAGATCTCTAGACAGAGATCAATAATTTTTAAGTTTTTGTACATTATTTGCTTAAATTAATCATAATAATTAGCATGTTGCTTAGAAAAATACAAGAAAATTTTGAAAGCTTTATGATGACTAGAAAACCCTTAAAAAATTTCTCATGAGCCAAGTCATTCAAAATAAACCTAATTTGCCTAAACCCTAAAACACTAAGGTAATTAATTTGAAAAACACAAACATCAAAATGACTTGATTTTGATCTCTATTATTGTTTAAGATCCAAAGAACTCCCCATAAAGTTTTCAAAGCATTTTGAGTCTATCTGATGGCCTAAATTGATTTTTCAAGTTAAATATCCTTTTTAGCACAAATGATTTTTAATGATCAAAATATAACTCAAAAAAATTATGAAAACTTACTTTTTGAGTTCTCTGTGACCAAGGAAATTTTATAAAAATATAATAGTGATTAAAATGAAAACTTCATTTTTTAAGCCCATTTAAAATATTTAAATAATTAAAAATTCATAAAAATCACAAAAGTAATAAAATTCATGGAAATGTTATAAATTATTTTCTAAGAATTTAAAAGCAATTGGAATATTTTTCCTAATTTTCTAAATAAAAATATTGAATTTTCTAAATAAAGATATTGTATTTTGAAGCTTAAAATAATTTTTAAAGTCTTAAAAAAGGATTTCCACTAAAATAATTCCAATAAGTCAAATAAAAGCCAAAAAAATGTTAAATTTACTTTTCTGGGTTCTCTGACCTCAAGGAGATTTTCAAAAATACAAAACTTAATTTTCCCCATTTAAAATATTTTATATTTAATAAATACCCCAGAACTTAAAATAATTCTAATAATTCAAATAAAATTTAAAAAATCATGAAATTTTGTCCAAATGGTTCACTTGTCTAGTTCTATCTTCAGTAAAAAATTTAAGTGATTAGGCATCACTTTGGTTAAGTTAGCAAATTTTCTTTGAAAAATATCATTTTTGCATGAAAATAATTATATAAATTAAATTAAATTTTGAAAAATCACATTTTCTCTTCTGATGTCTTAATTGACCCATGAATGAGGTAGGAGAACCCACCTCAGTTTCCTAATTAAAAGGATAAATTAATAAATTTCTAAATTATTAAAATTTGGAAGTTTATTAAAATTAAAAGAACCTAGGACTCATGGGTATGACTTTTGAAGTTAGTAATCAATAAATTTAATACCCCTATTTGAGGTTCAAATGAAATTCAAATAATGAATCATGATCACCTAAAACTTAACATTCTCAAAATTAATTAAGACACTCACGTAGGTCTTAAGGGCTTAATAGTGATCTAAGTTCAATCAAGATTGATTAAACGAGGATTAGAAAATAAAATATAGCTAAAATTAACACCTTTTAAAACACTACAAGCCCAATTAGGACCAAAATTTGGCTAAGTGTTCCAACAACACTAGCTTGCCCCCTTTAAGGGTCTTCCTTCACACAATCTTCTAAATTAAATTACAAATGATAATTACCCTACTCTCAGGGATAATTAGGACATCAATGTTCATTGAGCATTGGGGCATTCATAGGATGAATTATTAAGCAATATAATAAGTTTAAATGAGCTCGAGACTTTTCACCCGACAGTGAGAGGGAATCATGGACCTACTTCTTCCTCTAGAGTTGTTAGATACCCGAGAGATCTACTAAACTTAATATGTTTTGCTTAACAAGAATCATCATTAATCAAACTAATAGGGACCCACGAAGATATGACCTAGGGTTAGGTAGGTCGCCAAAACTTTACCTTCCCGCTTCATATAAAATACCCTGACATGCATTTTGAGTTTCAGGTGGTGGAACGAGTTTTACAATTTATGTTTTTTATAGTTTACAGTCTTGTCTTTCTTGTACTTTTTATACTTGCAAAATTTGCATGTTAAACAACGATGTCACCATGCATGAAAAATAAAACTATCAAGATATTCACAG
The DNA here is from genome assembly GCF_001263595.1 of Phalaenopsis equestris. Classification (NCBI taxonomy): domain Eukaryota; kingdom Viridiplantae; phylum Streptophyta; class Magnoliopsida; order Asparagales; family Orchidaceae; genus Phalaenopsis; species Phalaenopsis equestris. The sequence goes on along the minus strand of NW_018164549.1, from coordinate 2,290,502 downwards.
AACCAAAACCAAAACTAAAATTAAAATCAACAAAAATAAAACTCACCCCCACAACATTCAAAATATAAAACAACTCAAAATTTAATCACAAACATCACAAAAACCATAATTTCAACTAAATTAAGATGTTTCTATCTGATGATCGGGAACCCCTCGGAGGAGGTAACCTACGGTTCCTAACGAGGCTTCCCACGGTCTAAATGAAATTATGGAACTCATTAAGTTGAGTTTAGTAAATTCATTTGGACTAAGTGAATCCAATAGAAAATAGTGGTGCCGAAACGAGGGAACCGTATGATCCTAACCGGTGTCGCTCTAATCAACTTTAACATCTCCCATGAAAATTAAAAGAACTACAACCACAGGGCCACCTGATTTGACATCATAACTTGACACCCTAAAAACTCAAACTCGTCACGACAAGGAGCTTGGAGCTAGCATGGTGGGCAGCACGACCATCTTCAACAGCAAAACATGACTTCACCAGCTAAACCAATTCATTCCTTAGAATTAAACAATTAAGCCACAGGATTTTGAGGTTGTCTGCTTATGCAACATAAATCCTCACCTCATCTTTAGGCCTTAGTACAACTCTGTTGTACAATATAACCCTAACTCATCTTAGGATTTTGAGGTTGTCGTTTGTCACGACCTAAATCCTCACATCTTACAGGCTATTAAACTAATAAAATTGGCAGGATGAAACACTTAAATTTTTCTTCTCAAAACTGAAGCAAAACAATAGGATAGACTGAGAAGGCACCGAGGTTCTCCTCCGGATCTATGTCATCCCCTAGTTCTTCCTCCTTTGGATTCCATAATAAATGTCCCAAATTTAAATCATTCATCTTTCACACCTCTTTGTCTGATTTCATTAAAAAGTTCTATCCTTTTGACCTCTTTGAACATAAAATTCCCTAATTTTTATCGAGAGTTTTCTTGAGTAACTTCAGTCATTTAAGATGTAATTAACTATAGGGGCTTGCCCTCAGCAGCTTTTCTCGAACCCAGCTTAATTTAAACTCTATTTAATTCTTCATATTAAATAGGGGAAATTATCGGCAAATAAAACGGTTTCACAGACCAAACGGATGTCATATATTTCTTAGTTTATTTGATCAAGTCTCATCCTCAAGTTATGTTTATCCTTCTAGATACATGATTTGAGGTATAACACTCTTTCATTTAAACTCTAAAAATATGAGGTCAGTTTTATTTCATAATTTTCTAAACTTAAACGTCCTTCAGAAGTGGGCGATGGGATTTCGATTCCGGTGACGGACAGCTTCCTACGGGCAATTCCTTAACCAAAATAGTGCTGACACGTGTACTCGCATAGCAGGCTAAGAGTCCATAATAAAATTATTATTTTTTGTTCGGGAAGGGAAATCATATGGGTTGATTTGGAACCCCGGTTTCTCGCTTGTGCATCATCTCTTCTCTCTCTGTTGTCATCTATTCTCGGCAACACATCTTGGTACTATATGCAGCTCATACTCTCTTTCTCAACGACCTAGCTTATATCGTGTGAGATCAGAACCTAAGGAGCTCAAGTGTTTCGAAGACCACTCGACACTCGAGGAACTCGAACTTGGTAGTAAAATCGACAATGACCCCAAGAGCTTTCAATTGATTTAAAACATAAATAAACAATAACCCCGACAACAACAGTCATTACAGTCTCATCAGAAGAAAAAATCACCTTCGGGCTAACCAGGGAACTTCGCCTTCTAAGAATCAAAGCCCTCCGACTAAGTATAGACAAAATAATCAAAGATGGTTCCCTGCCCCGTAGCAGTACCACAACAATCATCTCTCCTATGTCCCAGAGACAATTTTTCATCCGGCAACTACAAGCTCTGTGAGTGGTGTACGATGATCGTCTTCAACCCTTGCGATGATTTGCCACCTGACAGTGGCAAACTCCGCAAGGGGTATATGGTGATTGTCTTTGGCACTTAAGATGACTCGTCACCTGGCAACAACAAGCTCTGTGAGAAATATACGACGGTCTTCTTTGGCCCTTGAGATGACTCGTCACCCGATAGAGACAAGCTCCGCCAGAGGTATACGAAAATCAACTTTTGCCTATGAGATGACACGCCACTCGACAGCGACAAGCTCCGCGAGAGGTGGAACATGAGTTGAAGAAACATTATATCTGAAAAATCTAAAAACCTAGATTGAAATTTTCTCAAAAAAATTACTCATCAAGGGTCAACGAAATGACTCTTAAAAAACTAAGATAGGGGCTAAGGAAATAATATTTTTCTGTGCTTATGAGTTTTCCATTCTTATTGCAGCTTCGCCTCTAAGAAGTTAAAAACTTAGGGGCTTCATGTATTGCCTGAAAATGTCACCATACTCGTCAAGCTAATGGATCCACCATCATCATCACATCTACAGTCTGCTCTCATCTATCTATCATCCTCAGTTGGCCATCTAGGCCAGCCGACTTGTCCTCCGTCCACCGCATTTTCCTCTTATAGCCAAATTCTCCTTCGACGACCGATTTTTTCCTCCGACGACTGACTTTCATCTGCGGCCAACTTTTTCTTACTTTTTTCTCTCTAACGACCAACTTTTCCCCCCACGACCGACTTTCCCTCCAACTACCTTTTTTCCTCCTACAGTCGACTTTTCACTCCCACGGCAGACATTTCCTCTGACGGCCTACTTTCCCTTTAACGATCGACATTTTCCTCTGATGGCCTGCTTTTTCCTCCGATGACCTTCTTTTCCTCTGACGCATGGCCGACTTTTTTCTCTGACGGCCGAACTTTCCCTCAGACGACCGACTATTCCCACGATGACTGATTTTTCTTACAACGATCGATATTTTCTTTGACGACCGACTTTCCCCCCGACGACCGACTTTTTCCTTTGAAGATCAAATTTTCCCTCGATGGCCAACTTTCCTCCAATCGGCCGACCAGAACCCGACGAATCCGCCAGACAGAAAAATTCCAGATTGACAGATCCAACAGTCAACAAGGTATACACTAACACAAAAGACTAAAATATCATGTACTAATCCCTTTTAAACAAGGATAATATTATAATTTAATTTTGTTTCTCTTATTACTTATAAACAGGAGGGCTCTTTCACTTAAAATTGGTTTTTTCTATCTCACTTGTAACATGTATTTCTAATGAACTTCTTCTCTCTCTCTCTCTCTTTATGTGGCTTTACGCTCATCCCTTGGGCACGATCCCAAGGAAAGTTCTGGTTTCAACATCATAAATACAGATATGCAAATAAGTGCATACAAATTCAGCGATACGTACATATTTAAATTCTTTTTTTTTTTTTTAATTTGGTTGATCCTTATTTTCTCATAAAAAGAGAGCATTATATTTATCTAAAAATAAAGAAATTAGACTTGTAATTCACTATAACAAAATGATGTTGCTATTAATTAAGTGAACTTGTGACAAATTATTCGTGTATTTATTTAAATGATTTTCTTCTCTATTCTTATGCTTACAAATATTTTGAGTTAAGGTTTGCCCATTTTTTCAAAAATTATAAATAATGAACACAATTACTGTGCAAGCGAATTACCAAAAATTAATCATAAGTCTTAAAAGTAATAAAAATAGAGATAGGTCTACCGTACATTAAGCCGTCCAATTTACAAAAACTGCCGCATTTAATTTATTTTATGCGGTGGGGTTTACAAACATATGTAACATTACTGTATGCATACTTTCTGTATAGAGGAAAAGTGCTAGCACGACCGGGGCAGAGGGGACGAGACATCTCAATGGAGAGCCCACAGCTAGGATACTTGGAGGCCTGGTTGTCCGATTGGAGGTATCTAGACTAAGGCTAATCAACCTGGGCGGGTCGATCGGAACTGAAGCACAAGGGGGATTCATGACATTCCCCACAATGAAATCAATCCGAGGAGAAATTAATCTCTGAGTCCCGCAGTTCTATTGTGGGCATCCAATAGTCTTACTAAATATCAGCAAGAGTTAATAAGACAGATGTTAGCCATCCTTCAGGATCTCTTTGTCCAAGAGCGGCTACCTATCGGATTACTATGATTTATCCTATACCTAATAATCTTGCTATGCTTTGCTGACATGAGCTCCTTAATAGGAATCAAAGGTTGGTTAGCAGACTTGACTAATCGATCGGTGTGGCTTAGCCAACCGAGTCAATTTTATCGTTCCCTTGCCAGTAAAAGGTTAGCCAACCTGTAATATCAAACCCAGGCAGTCGACATCCTCTACCAAATGTGGTCGATCGGCATTTACGCCCAATGGAATCATTTTCACTTTTTTTTTTTTAAATTCATATATTAAATATTTACTAAATTTTTTTTAAGAAAACATTTGAATAATTTTTAAATATTTTAGGTAGTTCAAAAATAATTAGCACCAACGCTGGCCATTCCAACACATGGGTGAGCTTCAATCACCTCTTCCGGCCATGCCCATCACCATTAGTTTGCTCTAAGCCACCATCTACTGCCTTAGTCATACAAAAATACAATATATTTTATCTTGACCTATCAAATATATTTTATTTCAAGGTAAACAAAATAAAGTAAAAGTAAAAGTGTTCTAATCGCTTTTCAAATGCGCACTTGATTTTATATACGAAAAT
>NW_018164549.1:2282830-2285863 GCF_001263595.1 Phalaenopsis equestris | reverse complement strand
ATATATATCATCTGCTTGCCAGTTGTAAGTCTCCTCTGATATGAAATTTGATTCCCCAGAATTTAGGGCATGATATTTGATACACCACCAACAAAATTTCATCATCCAACACAAATTTCTAGACATGACAAGAATCTAGAGATGATATTTTAAACAAGAAACATTCAAAGATTGATAAAAAGTCATCCAGAGCTCCGATTTTAGCAACTTTATAGTCAAACTGACTTGTTCAATGAGACTGACCTAATAATATGAAAACTAGCCCAATCCAAGTCAAATCAAGCCCAAATCAAGTCATTAAACCACAGTTAGAAGATTTATGAATACATTTGGAAAATCAAACAACTATCAAATATGACAAGTTTAGACTCAAATCGAGCGGCTCGACAAGACGAATCCAACAAGCCCAAGATCACTCAATTCTAACATCATTAAGACACTCAAATGTCTATTAAACACCGTATAATCGAGGGAAGCTCTCCGGACAGTCCAATCAAAATGGTTCATATTCCTGCATTAATTGCACTCAGAACACTATAAATAAAGCCCCACCCCACACATGAGAGGGAGGTGGGAGAGAGAATTTGAGGCTTTGGGAAAGAGCTCAAGTCCAACATCATCTCTGCCACGTCGACCTTCGTCGACCACCTCCGACCGCTATCGACCACCACCGACCGTCGACGACTACCGTCAACCTCTGTCGACCGCCGCCAGCCACTGTTGACCTCTGTCAACCGCCGCCAGCCACCGTCGAAGATCGTTGATCACTGTTGCCCTCCGTTGACCACTTACGTCAGTCATCGACCGTCGTCGACCACCGCTGAACTCCGTCAACCATCACCGACCGTTATCGGTTGTCATTCACTACCGTCCATCACCACTGATCTCCGTCGACCATCGCTGACTAGACGTTGTCAGTCGACGCCGTAACTTGGAAAGCTAGTAACACTTTCCCGTTTGTGGGACAAGGGATCTTTGTAATCATCAACCTATAGTGGATTTTTTCAACTGGGCTGGGCTCCGTGACTTTTTCCATTTACGAGTTTTCCACGTAAAAACTTTTGGTGTCATCACTGCTTATTTCTCTTTCATCTGTGTGTGTGTTGAATTCTCGTACAACGCTAAGACGATAACCTGTTAGACGATAATCTGTTACTCTACCGCTACGGATTTTCCAGCACACATCAGTTTGGTGTCGTTTGTGGGAAACGAAGCACCATTCAACACTGTCTTCAGCTATGAGACGTCAAATCCCCACTTCATTTTTTTATGATATAGAACATGCAATTGCAAAGTAATCATTCTTCTTTGCATCTTGAAGGTCATCTGCAAAGCACTCTTCAATGTGGGGGGCAATCTTCACTGCAATTTTGAAAGGTCATTCACGTTAATGTCCCTGGCACGACTGTAATGGGGTTATCTTCTCGCATCATATTCAGACATAAATTATGTCACAATTTCTTCCAGGCTGGGGGGCAACATTCACTGTAGTCTCGAAAGGTCGTTCACGTCAACGTCCCGGGCACGATTGTAGTAGAGTTGTCTTCTCACATCTTATTTAGACACAAAGTCTTTCACAAGATCTTTCAAGCTGGGGGGAAACCTTCACTGCAGTCCCGAAAGGTCCTTTCTGTTAACATCCCGGGTACGACTGTGGTATGGATGTCATTCCACATTCCATTCATATTACAAGTTTACGAAAATCGCTCATATACTAGGGGAAATCTTCGCCGCAAAAAATGCTTCTTCAGCTCCCCTCATCGTACTGGAGTTCCATTTTAACCAGATCGGGAAGCTGATCTCTTCAAGGATCCATACATAGGCTATTTCACAAGCTCACATGGAAAAGACCCCGCTGAGGGGTAAAAGGTTCAAAAGTAACAACTGACAAGTTTTCAAACATTTTTCTTGAGTATGACTGCAACCATATTTCCAAAAAAATATATGGTCCATTGCGACCTACACCATAGTCTTGAGAAACACAGAGTATATTTGACATCTCATTCTATGCTTGATCGATCCCAGGGGGACTTGATTTGACCTCTTCCATCATAGGCTCCAGTCGTTAAGTAAAAGCTTCGACATACAGCCTCAGATAGGTCAAAAGTCCTTGATGGATTTTCTTCGATCTCTTCCATAACAGGTTATAGTCGTCAAGAAAATGCTTCAACCAACAACCTAGTATTGGTCAACTATTCTCATTGGATTTCAAATGACTATGTTCACTACGAGTTAATATCGTCAAGCTTCACCGATCGTACAACTCATAACTGGTTTTGTATCCTCAATAAATTCTCCTTTCAAAGTCAAGCCCATAAGGCAAGACCCGATAAGAAGCTACCATGTTGCTGGAAGACAAAGCCCAAGAGGTAAATTTTGAAGGGAAGCTAGCAGTGGACAGGGTCCTTACTAGAAAGACTCCAATAGAGCAAATGGTTGACAGAGTCTCCACTAAAGGCATCAGTTCACTTAAAGCTTCTACAAGACATATGCCTGAAAGGGAAAAACTTTAGTAGGCACGCGTCTTAAAAGGTACGCATTTCTCTATTTTATAAAGCATGTGTACTAACTTTAATTACAGAATATTGCAAGATTAAGATGTCACAACAATAGCAGAAGCAAAAAAAAAATATTATCATGATGATTAAAAATGTTACAAATATCAACATATACTTGTACAAGGGTTGCAACAAATTAGCTCATCTTAAAGCAGAGTCGGCATCCCCTCCCCAAAATTTCAATACTTCTGATCATCTTGAAGACGCACTGCAGCAACGCATCGCCACGCTGCGACATATTGTCGCAACGCATCGCCGCAGCGCAACATGTCGCCGCCATGTGTCATCACATTACAACACGTCACTGCAATGCCTTGCCACGGCGCGACGTGCCGCTGCAACGCGTCACCCCATCACAACATGCCACCGCAATGGGTAGCCCGTCGTGTCGCGTCCCGCAACGCATCACTGCGTCGCGCAGCTGCAACGGGTTGCCCCGCAACGCCGCTGGAACAGGCTGCCTCGCCGTGTCGCC
>NW_018164549.1:2276057-2282683 GCF_001263595.1 Phalaenopsis equestris | reverse complement strand
CTCTCTGGTCGCCGCAAAAAGTGTCGCCCTGTCGCGCCGTCGCAACGGGTTGCCCCATCGCGCTGCCTCGTCGCGCCACCGCAACGGGTTGCCCCGCCGCGCCGCAGCAATGCATCGCTGCAACGCATCGCTACGACGCACTGCCACACCTCCACCCTCTCCTTCAGGCCCCTATTTATAAGCTCAAAAAGAGTCTTGGCCAATAAATACACATTAATATAGAAATCAAAAAAGAAGTGTGAGCATTAAATGCTCTTAAATAATAATAAATAAAATATTTTCATATTCCAAAAAAAAATCTTTTTAATTTTTACTTCATCTATTTTGCCCTTTCAAATTCCTTAATCTCTTCAAATTCCTTTATATAATATTATTTATTCTGTTTTAGGCGGGATTTGAAACCCCCCTCTCTCACATAAAGCAAAAATTACTAACAAACTAAGCTGAGTTCAGCTTTCTATTTATAAAAGAATAAAAATTATTCTTAACTAAGTAACATGTACATATTATTATACATAAGTACTCAGGATATTGATATTTTCGAACGATAAAAAGTGTCTAGCACGAAAATAGGGGGTAACTGATACACTACCAACAAATTTTCATCATCCAACATAATCTCGAGACATAACACGTATCTTGAGATGATATTTTAAGCTAAAAACATTCAAATCTTGATAAAAAGTCATTTAAAGCTCGATTTCAACATACTTATAGTCATTCTGACATGTTCAATGAAACAGATCTAATGATACAAACATTAGCCCAATCCAAGTCAAATCAAGCCCAGATCAAGTTATTGAACCACAATTACAAGATTTATAAATACATTTGGAAAGTCAAATGAGTGTCAAATATAATAAGTTTATTCTCAAATCGAGCGGCTCGACAAGACGAATCCAATGAGCCCAAGATCACTCAATTCTGACATCATTAAGACACTCAAATTTTTCATTAAACGTCGTGTGATCGAGGGAAGCTCTTCGGACCGTACGATCAAAATGGTTCATATTCCTGCATTAATTACACCCAGAACACTATAAATAGAGTCTCACTCCTCACATGAGGGGAATGTGAGAGAGAGAACTCGAGGCTTTAGGGAAGAGCTCAAGTCCAACATCATCTCTATCATCGTCGACCTTCGTCAACCACCACCGACCTTCGGCGACCACCGTCGACCTCTGTCGACCAGCGCTAGCCACCATCGACCTCTCTCGACCACCAACAACGACCGTCGACCTCTGTCGACCACCACCAGCCACCATCGCTTCTGTCGACCACCGCTAGCCACCGTCGACGATCGCTGATCACCGTTGTCCTTCGTCGACCACCGATGGTCATCGACAGCCGTCGACTACCGCTGAACTCTGTTTATTATCACTGATCGTCATTAATTGTCATTGACTACCGTCCATCGCCACCGATCTCCGTCGACCACCGCTGACTAGACGTCGTCAGTTGACGTCGAAACTTGGAAAGCTAGTAACTCTTTCTCGTCTGTGGGACAAGAAATCTTTATAATCACCAACATATAGTGGATTTTTTCAACAGGGCTAGGCCCCGTGGTTTTCTCCCTTTACGGGTTTTCCACGTAAAAACTTCTGGTGTCATCACTGCTCATTTCTCTTTCATCTGTGTGTGTGTCGAATTCTCGTACAACGCTAAGACGATAATCTATTACTCTAACACTACACTACGAATTTTCCAGCACGCATCAGTACTCAAATTATTAGGAGCATGAGGGGTGGCCAGAGCTCGTGTGTGTGTGTGTGTGTGTGTGTATTTTTTACTGGAAGAACTATATTTTTCTTGTGAAACCTTATTGCTTGGTTTTGTTTTCTAGCACGCTGCTTTTAAAGAACATCGGGTGATTGATGCTCGCAGGTAGGGGTGTAAACGAACCGAACACGAACGAACAAAGCTTGTGTTCGTGTTCGGTTCGTTTAAAATTTAGTTTGTTTGAAATAAGCTCGTGTTCGTTTCTTAACGAACGAGCCGAACACGAACCGAACACGAGCTGTTCGCGAACGACGAGCCAGTTTGACATCCCTAATATTAATATATAAAAATAATATTATATATTAATTATATAACTTATATTATATAAATATACAATATCTATATTAGTATATTACTACTATAGTATATTAATATATTATTATTATTATTTTATTATATATTATAATTTATAAAATTTAATGTTTTAAAATATAATAAATTTTTTATATATAATTATTTTATATTATTTTATATTTCAAACAATAACGATTCGAACACGAACGAACGCATCACTGTTCGTGTTTGGTTCGTTTAACTAACCGAACGAAAAAAATTTGTTCGTGTTTGTCTCGTTTACTTATCGAACGAATCGAACACGAACTCATTGACGAACCGAACACGAACTGTTCACGAACAACGAGCTTTTTTGACAACCCTACTTGCAGGCATGACGTCAATCCTCAACAGACTTGATTATTATAATCGATGTATTATATTTCTCTGAACTGGGTGGGTTATGAGGATATTTCATTTCTTTCCAACAAATATGCTAAAGAAGTAAAAATCATTTCGCCAATACAAAATAAATAGGGTTTATGCACTAAATTCTCGTTTGCCGCTGCAGCTAAGCACGCAATTAGCTCCACGGATCGACACCTCGCCGGCCGGTGTTGGATGCCGGCGGCCGCACGCTTTTCCTTCCTGGTCCTTTTAAAAATTTTGTAATTTACATGCATGCCACATATTATATAATTGACATGTACAACTTCACATTTATATTTATAATATTTTATTGTTAAATATTTAATTATGAAAAATGTATTTTATTTTAAAAGATTAGTAGAGTCGTATGTATAGAAATATAAAATTCAAGTGTTGGGTATATAGATAAATAATAACGGTTGGGTATGTATGTAAATACTCCTTTAAGGTGTTATTTGATGATTGTAAAATAATTACAATACAAAATTGTTGAATCCCACACTCAAGATATAGAGCATTTTGTAGAGATATTTACACATAATAAAATTAAATTTTTGATTCGATCGACTAGAAGTTCACCGACCGCCTACTAACTTTTGGTTCCGTAGACATCTGATTTGAAAGGATACTTCATGTCGATCAGCTTGAGGGCCAATCGCCGCCCTGTGAGAGATCACTCAACACATTCTACCGATCGCTCGAATAAGATGTTTCCTTCGCCACTGTCCAACTCAGACGGTCTTCTGCGAGTTACGTCCGATCGGCCATATCTTCTTTCCGAGCCGTTCATCTGTCTTGAGATTCGTGTTAACACATTTCTCATGTACATATTTAGTTTCTTGGTTCTCTTGCTCCTTTAAAAATGCACAACACGCAATGATAAGAGAATTTTTTTAACAGGTATAAAATAATTAAATGACATTATTATGCAACAATGTACTGTTCTAGATTTTTGTGCTCAAGTTATTTTAAATAGGCCTTAGGGTAACAATGGTTTTTGTCATTTTCATTTCTTCTAGTCCTTTGTCTTCAGTCTTTTTCTGTCTGTGTTTATTACAATGACTGGTGAAGGGGCACCGTCTACCGATAAGAGTGCCCCCCTCATAGCCATGAGTGATATGCAGACAAAGGATCGAAAGTCGGACGTGAAGCGCAAGCCAACGGGTGAAGCTTTTGTGGAAGGGATGAGTAAGAATAGAGTTGTGCCTAAGTTGGGGTCTGAGATCGTGAGGGTCGAGAATGTTCTTCTGGTTTTCTTGTGGATTTGTCTCAGGAGAGGGCAATAGGGCAAGCTAGAGTTTGTCCTGACGATGGTCTTACAAGGCACTCCTCAGAGGTGAATGTTTTTACCGCAAGAGAGAGTTTGTCCATTCAGGTTGTCACGAGGGCCTTGGTTCCTCAAATAGGTCCTAAGGAGACAACAGTCGAAGTTGAGACGTGGCTTTGATCGATAAAGAACGGTCTTTTCTCTGAGGGCAGATGAGTAAGGAAGTTTGGTAAGGATGTTTTTTCTTACTCCATGTCTGAATGAGGGTGGATGTTGGGTATGTAGCTTGAATTGTCGTTTGCATCTTTCTTCGGTACACCAACCAAAGTCCTGACCATCGACTCTGTATCGGTAGATACTGATGCTGACCTCGAGGATGACGCAGCTATCATGAACCAGGTTGCGACCAAGGGAGCGAATATGAAACATGTGGCTGTGGAATGAGAGGATATGACAGATTGGGGTGTATCGGAGCAAGGTGTTGGGGATCAGGATGCCGAGTCGGGTGTTGTGTAGGGTGCTGAGGATCAGGGTACTGAGCACAGTTCTAGGGAGCAAAGGAAGTATGGGCACTTTTCTCTCAGTGGGGATCAGAGTGTGGGTTGTCAGGTTTCTTCTGACTTTATATTCTCGTCTTGCTGAGATGGAGGAGTATTTCCTTTGTTTTATGAGGTATCCTCAAGATGATGGCAAGTTGACAACGGAAGAATTGCTAAAGTTCTGGAGAGGTTTGACCAGGTGGAGAGGGAAGTTGTCGTGCTTCGCGAGGAATTTACAGTCTTCCGGGGGGAGATGCTTGTCTATCATGGGGAGGTCACGCGTCTGTGTTTGGAACTGTCAGTCGTCAAAGAGGTCATTGTCGCTCAGCCAAGGAATAGCCATAATCTATTTAGGTTGGGCGGCGAGTTTTTGTATGAACGGGTTCGTCATCGAGGGCTTGTCTCGAACGAAGCCGTGAATGTTCACTTAGTTAGATTTTTTCTTTCTTAGTTGTAGCCAAGAGTTTAGCATGATGTCCCCCTTTTTTTATAAATAAATAAAAATAAATAAAATAAAATATTTTCTATATCTGGTAATGATTACTTTACTTGGAGGGATTGACATTCTGTTATATTAGTTTTGTCGTCGGCGTTTCGGCTTCCCATGGGTCCCCATTCTCGTTTGTGGTTGAGTTGCGGGTGAGAATCCTTGTCCTTTCCTTTTTTTCTCTTGGTTTCGCTGCCTTTTCCTCCTTTCTCTGGGTTTCGCTATTTCTTTTCATCATCTTTTCTTCTTTCTCGCATTGTATCATAAGCTCATTGGTTTAAAATTTTCTCAGGACTAATTTGGTCTGATTTCTGCTATGGAGGTTTCGGTCCTCTTCACGGATGACACAGAAGAGATCCATGATCATTATGTTATGGATCATATGATTGTTATGCGACCAGCCGCTAGCCAGGAACGGGTATGTGTGATTTTTCTCCCGACTTAGTCTTTTACTATGATCATTTTAAGATGGGTCTTTGGTTATCATTTTGTCGAGAATTGTGGTCGATCTTCAACCGCATGAGATCAAGAAAGAGTTAAATTTGATCTTCAACCGCTATCTGATTTTTCTACTAACTCAGTGCTTTATACTAAACTCTCACATTCTGTTAAATTTGATTATAAATTTTATTTTTATCATAAATTATTTTTTATTGAAATAATATAAACAATAAAGCAAAAAGAATTATGATTGCTGTTAAATATAAAACGGTCCAAAAATTGTCCCCACTACTCCTTATTATAAAAAAATAATAAATTAATGAAAAGTGTTGTGAAAAAACGACGACAATAAAGGGAAAAATCGGATCGAGAAAAATCACAAAACAGAAAACAGTGAAACACACAGATTTATGTGGTTCGGTAAATTACTTACGTCCACAAAGCTGCAGAGGATTTTGTTAGCTTGAAAAATTCACCCATCGATTACCTCGATAATTACAAGAAAACACTCTCTCTTCCTCTTTCTCTCTCCTCTTCTCCTCCCCTTCTCTCTCTCTTTCTACCCGAGAGCTTCAAATCGAAGCACACCAGAAGAAAAACCTAGAAAGCTACCAATGCCGAAGAGGAATAACAAGAAGATTAAGCATGTCTATTTATTAATTTCATAATGTCATTAGGCTCATTAAGGAATTAATCAAATAATTAATGAAGCTCATGAATTATTTAGTTTTCTCTTCTGCAGCAAATCATAGAAGAAATTAAGAACAATTAATTTCGAGTATCAAATCCAATTTAATGTCAAACATGAAAAAATGTCAATTTGAGCAGTGCACTGGTTTTCATATTCGCAACAAATCTCCCACTTGGAAACCGGTACACTGGCTGTATCATCCACTAGCTGCGTCGCCCTTTTCTTGAAACGTGATATCCTCCACCTCTGCAGCTCAAAGCCTCGGTTTTCATGCTAGAAGACCAGCTGAAGTCGAGCACAACTTTAATTTCTCAAGAGTAACACCTTTTGTCGACATATCATCATCAATATAATTTTGTATCTCCAAGTTCTTTTCTAGGTTACTCATGTTTCTGCTTACAACTCTCATTGCATGGGCAATATCCTACCTCTGCTGAAAGTCATTTTCAACAAGTCTAGCCTTGTACCACTTACTGTTGTCAAGCGCAAACTTCACCCCGTAAATACACTTGTTATGCAATGTTTTATTCTCTGGTGGAAGTTCTGTCAGCTTCCAAGTCTCATTCCCTGGCAGAGAATTCATCTTTTTTGATCGCTTTCTCAGTAAGGGAAGGTAAAGTTTTTTCCCATAGAGGTAGTCATCTATCTGCATTCTTCAATAGCTAAAATCTGTGTCATTAAATTTCTCGATCCCCGATGCAATCACATCATCTCTAGTTA
>NW_018164549.1:2268844-2276047 GCF_001263595.1 Phalaenopsis equestris | reverse complement strand
TCTTTCCCTCAGATCCAAACCTGAGCTCTGATTCGGAACACGCAAATTTATGTGGTTCGGCAAATTGTCTACGTCCATGGAGCTGCAAAGGATTTTATTAGCTTGAGAAATTAAACCTGTCGATCACCTCGATGATCATAAGAAAGCACTCTTTCTCTCTTCCTCTTTCTCTCTCCTCTCCTCTCCTCCTCTCCTTCTCTCTCTCTACCCGAGAGCTTCAAACTGAAGTACACTAGAAGAAGAACTTAGAAAGCTACCAATGCTGAAGAGGGATAACAAGGGCATCTAGCATGTCTATTTATTAATTTCATCATACCATTAGGCACATTGAGGAATTAATCAAATAAATAATGAAGCCCATTAATTATTTCATTTTCTCTTTTGTAGCAAATCATAGAAGAAATTAAGAACAATTAATTTAGCAATTAATTTCGAGTATCAAATCCAATATGTTGTCAAACATGAGAAAATGTCAATTTGAGCAGTGGATCGGTTTTCATATTCATAACAAAAAGAATTAACGTAAACATTATCGTCACATATTTACTTAGTTATTAATTAAAAAAGAGTTGAATTTAAGTTGTCCAGGGCCAATAAATATTATTCAAAAATAATTAAACTTTATGTTAGATATTATTTCAGTAAATATGGGCTCGAGATCTTTATGGAGTCCATCCATGTTGCCAATCTCGACATTAACAATCATCTTGCCAATAGGGCTATTGTCCATTGTCACCAAGAAAACTGTTGTTTGTTGTCAACATCAATGTTAACACTCATCGTAGTCACAATCGTAAACACCCGTATTGTGCCCAATGTGTTGATGCCAACAAGGTCGTCATCTAACGTTAATGCTTATATAAACACCTATGTTGTTGTCACTCACCATTACAACTAATGTGATCACCCGTCGTTAACATCAACACTAATGTAAGCAAAATCAATTTCAACACTCATCATTGACACCAACATTGTTGTTCGCCATGGCCAACAAACGAGTCACCTACCATGGCCATTAGTGAGAATTCTCGTCCTCTCCATCAGGATCGATGTTCACCTTCATGTGCAATTGTTCTCCTCCAAAAAAAAAGAAAATTCAAACAAACTATCAACGATATCTTGATGACAACTCAAATGTATCAGTGTTCTTTCTTCTACTATGAAAGTCATCTTCCATAGATTATGTCTACTATAATATATAGATGCCTTCAAAAACTACAAAAAGGATATTTTTTGCAATGTATGGCCCACATTAAGTTGCACATATCAACAAGGCCAGTTGATGTTGATTTTTTTTTTCTTTTTAGAATTTCTTATTTAAAGACTTCTCTTTTATAAGTCATTCTCAATTTATCTATATATGTTTATGTAGAATATCATATAATACAAAGATGATAAACTCACACTACCACTATGAACATCTTGTTATGTGATGCCCCTTTTCAATTTTCATTCATAATTAAAAATTTCAAATTTAGTCAAAATTAAAAAATCTATCTTATTTATTATCAACTTAAATTTCATTTTAGTCATTTATTCTAGCATTGGAATAATTTTTCTGTCTCAAAAAAAATAATAAACATTAAAAAAAATTAATATTAGCTTATATTTTTTATATTTATTTTGTTAAAAAAATCAATATTTAGTTAAAAATTGAACTTATATTATTTTGTGATTTTCAGGTTTGAATAATTGAAACTACTATAATATAAATTATATATTAATCATTTTGAGTAGCCCCCAGCCCCCCTCACCACACACATACATCCAGTTACACCACATACACCATTCAAATTAAATATTAGCCATCATCTAATAAAATTAAAATAAATGAGAAAAATTAGATGATATTCTTGAAAAACTTGAAATTATTAAATTTATTTTGATATAAATATAACATGTGATAAATTCACCCACTTTTACATTACATATATCTCAAAATAAATTAAATAATTTTAAAATTCATCCAACTCAAATCTCATCATCACCATGGTTGCTTAATTTATACTATAAATTCAATAGATCATAATGTTGAGAATATCTCAGCTCCAAATATTGTGTGCGGACGAGATAAAATTAAGTGCATGTCGTCGTATTGAGATGTTATTCGCTCCTAAAGATTGGTGACGACCCCGTCGGAATCTTCCTCCGCCCCTCGCCGGCGACCGCTCAGGGAAACCATGCCTACAAGAAAATCAAAGTTGTCTGTTTGGTTAACTGCGGCGGCGACGTCGTCGTGGAGGAGGGTCTTGCGTTTTCCGTGGATGGCGGCGGCGGCCCATGATCGGCGGGTGAGTTCTTCTATGAAGAGTTCACAGACCTTGGAGAGGACGATGGGGGCTTCGACTGATATCATCATCTTAGCATCCGACGCGTTGCCGCCGCTGGAATTCTTCATGATCTTCTTTATTCTTGTTAGAGGGAGGGAGTGGGGACCTATTCTCGACGAGGCGTCGCTGCCGGTGAACATGCCGGAGTAGACACCCGGACGTCTCATCTTTCTCTTTGTCTCTCTCTACACTCTCTTAGTTTATCGTAGTTCTTTGTCTGAGTTCAATGTCGAAGGGTCTGCTTATGTAGTAATGGAGAGGAGATTCGTCAGATGCAGCTTGCCGGCCGCGGCGGCAATTTCATTAAAAAACAAAAAATGGAAGCAACATCCTAGCGGCTGCTTAGAGAGAGAGAGAGAGATAGGTAGAGGATTGAAAAAAAGAAAAGGTCAACGCTGATAATATAAGATATATATATATATATATATTATATATATATATATATATTAATATATATATTAATAGGAGTGTGCTTATGCTAATTATGTACCTAACACCAAGACTGATATCATTTAATCAATTATATGTTTTGATATAATATTTAGATCTTATAGCACATAAGTATTTTGGTTAGGAGTTTTAATTGGACTATGAGATCACCCATAATTATTTTCAGAAACTTGCAAGTGAGTTAATATGGATCAATGAGGAAAAGGCAATGATAACTAGAAAATATAATCTAGTCCTATTGCCTAAGTAAAGCACTTAAAAAATAAAATTAAGGAAGTTAGTTATTGAGCAAAAGGCCCACTTAATTTTTTAAGGTTATATTTGAAATGAGGAGTTCAATGAAATGAATGCAACAAATAAATTCAAGCTTGCTTAATTTTGTGACCATTACTTTAATAAGATGACTAAATGTATAGTATAGTTAAAACTGAGTCGATTTAGGCAATTCACTGGAGTGTTTATCTTTTTGACATAGATTAAGAAAATTCTTCTTACGAAAACTCCTAATTTTTCCATGACCTTATACATTTATGAGTTCATTAGTTGACTCGTAAATTCATCCAAGTTTCGAACCTTATGAAGCCTCTAGTAGTAATAATTTTATTATCTATGACTAATTCAACTTTGACATGGAAGGACTTAGCCAACAAATTACTTAGCTTATTGAAGTTCTACAAATTAATTTTGCTAATTAAATTTTTTTATCATTAGAAGAAAAATAATCTTGACCCAAGATGCCCATATTCATTTATTAATTGTCACAAATGCTCATAATAATCTCATATTCTAGAAGAATTTATCATGCTTAAGCTTAAAGTAACACGACAGAAGACATATAAACAAACCCCTGATATCCCCAACCACTTAGATTCCATCAATAAGCTGATTTCTCCATCTTACATGTCCTCAAGTTCTATCTCTTCCCATTACACATAAATATGCCTCCTAAATGTGGCTAACCTCTATTCTCACTGGCAACATTCACTTTTGTGAGGATATTTTTTTAACATAAAGTTATCTTATTTCTCATAATTAGTAGTGTGCACTCCTGTAGCAAATTTTCTTTAACCTAACTTCATCTCATTCACTACCAGTGAATCATCCATCCAATTGAATATATATACTTTTTAAGAGTTTGATGAATAAAGGCCATTTGAAAGAGTTCCTAGCTTTTTATAAGAAAGATAAATATCTTATCTAAGAGCATCTACAACCTTTAATCATCATGCCTAAGTAAACAATTCAAATATCATAATTATTAAGCTAACATTAGAAGAACTAATCTTGAAGCTGCTCCAACTATTTTTTAATATGATGAACTACCTTCTAATTATAATATTTATAATTAATGGTGTTATTATTATCATTATTTTATTAATAAATCTGACTCCTTTTGTATTCTAATTGATATTGAGATTTCTGTGAATATTCACTTTGTTAAATTATCATAGAAGATGAGACTCAGCTCTCAAACTTCTAATCATTTTAAAAACCTCCTTTTAGTTATTCTAGCTGGAGGTATAACCAAAATGTTCTATTAGGCTTATATTAGTTTAGAAGGGTTCAATAAAGAAGAACAATGTAATATTATTATTGTTGGTTCCCTATTATATTACAATTATTATCCTTATAAAAATATCATTATTAAATTCTTTTCATACCATGGTGTATTCAAGACCTCTTATTGTGAAGCTTTCATATGCGAACAACTTAATCATCATAAACATTAGGCTACACTTGTCACAAAGATGATACCTAAGTATTTTCAATAGGATTTCCTATATTGCTCTTTTTATCCTTTTTATGGAACTCTGAGAAAATTAAGATTCAGTGGAGGTTAAGGAAGTTTTTAGCTTCAAAAGTGAACCCATGAAGAAGAAATTTTATATAAGCTTTTCATGCCAATATACATTTTTATATTTGCTTATTTCTAATTAGCAAAATAATTCAATATTTTTTTTATCTAGAGATCCACAAAGATGATGGGAATTAATCTCAACCTCAACAGTCATTATTGTTGAAAATACAAAATCTTCCATCAAGTAAAAGAAAAAAAAAGTATTATAAGGAAATCAATATATGAATAATGGATTTGAGATTTTTTTTTGAGTTAAATTTATTTTAAATTCTTTTACATATACTGGAATTTCTAAGTTATGATTGTTAATTAAGCTAGTACAAGGTAGTAGAAGGTAGTGAATGTGTGTAGAATTCACAAATGAAATAATGCTTACATGCTGGACTCCTAACTTCTATATGACTCTTAAGTTTGAATCATTTGAATTAACCCAATTATTAAATATTGGTATTTTCAAAGATAACCTTACACATTTTGGGGGATTAGCTTAAATTAAAGTTGAAGTACCAAAATTCATAAGACTAAGCTTAAACTAAAATTCAAGTACCCCTAATCAAGGAGCTAAGTTTGATTTAAAAAAATTCACCACCAGATTCACAATGTATCTATTAGTGAACAAAAGCCACCCTCTTTTTAAGACCAAAATGAAAATTTGTATGATTCAAATATTAGAAAATTGCTAAAAATTCACGTTCTGAACGATTTCAAAATTCATCAATCTTCAGAATTGCTTCTTAAGTTAAATGCAGCATTTTAAAAATTAATATAAGTTTTTTCTAGGACTTCTATGGATAATGGGTTGGATACTCTGAGGCTACCAATACCCTAAGACATCAAATGCTCTAGCTGAAATAACTCAAATATATTAAATGTAAATGCCCACATGTGCTCCAACCAATGTGTCGAATATTAAAACAGTAGGTTTAAGAATCTATGTGAGCTAATCGAGTTTTCTTGTCTATAGGCCAGGGTTGTATACCCCACCAAACTAGTCTATCCATCTCCTGAAAAGGACTAGAGATGACAAGTCTAGTAATTTCAAAAAAAATGTCCAAATTCTAAAATAGAAATTTACAATTTTACATCACCTAGTTCGATCTTCCACATATAAGGATAGGTGTCGACAAGTCTAATACTCTAAAAGTCTAAACTGACAAAACTAAATATCCTTCCTTCAAATATAAAAGTTTTAAATGTTCAAACCTTTAGGATGGCCAAGTAGATTGAAGATTTCAGCTGGAGGGATCAATCTTTTAGATTAAGATTTTTAAAGTAACCAACCAAATATGTAAGAAAATTTCAATCACTAAAAGCTCAATGTAATTTCATTCACCCTTCGCAACAGTCTGTCGAGGGTGATGATACACTAAAAATATATGTATTTTTAGACGCATGTTTTATACTCATTTTTGGTGATATTGCACTTTAATGGAAGGTATTTTTATGTTTTCTTACAGGTTGTTGATTTTTAGGACTTGAAGCAAAAAAGGATGGAATTTAGAGTGGAATTTAGAGTCAAAATGGGAATTTAGAGTCAAAATGGCGTTTTTGAAGAAATACTCAACATCGACGGCGCCAGAAGCAGCGCCGACGGCGCAGACTTACAGAACATATGATGGATTTTACTCAGCGCCGACGACACCAGAAGCAGCACCGACGACGCCTTTTGACAGAGAAGGCGGATTTAATTAAATGGTATTTGTCGCCGACGACGCCAATGTCGGTTCAGACCATGTTTCTAGAATATTCGACAAATTTGGATGCTTTTTGAATAGCTTTTGGATGCACCTATTAGAGAACCGACTCTAGGCTCTATTAAGAGCCAAAATTGATCAGAAAAACTTGATCGGAAAAGGCACTCCTCCTCATTCCTCTTTGCTCATTTTTGCCACACCTCGCCTCCATACATTTTTTTTCATCTTCATTCCACCACCATTCATGAGTCTATTAGTGATTTTTCTTTAAGTGTTTAGAGTTGTTTAGAGTTTTTGTGGTGTCCATTGTTCTTATAATTTAAATATTTGTGGTGAGATTAAGTGTGAATTCTTCTCTAAGAGTGTTGGAGGAGATTTAAATTGAGAGATTTCTTCTTCCTACATTTCCTAAGAGAGGCTACAAGGGATTTGTTTTGACAAAGATTTTCAGATAAGTGTTATTTGTTTATTAGTGTTGCATGAACTTTCTTTTTTATATAAAATTTATGTTTTGTTGTATCTTTCTGATAAAATCTGAATAGTTTTGTTTATCTTTCTCCCCACTCTGAGATATGGTGAAATAAAGAGATAATATGGATGTGTCAATATTAAAATATAAAATAAATTGTGATCATTTTCCAACTCTGAACTTAATTTATTTTTCGATCTGGACAATTGAATTATTAAAATGTGTTGTGAAAAATATGATCCGGGAAATTGAGTATGAGTTTTACAACAGAGTGAGAATCACATTTAATTCCATGGAGGAGTATTTCATTCATATTTTGTTCATGGAGTTAAGTGCAAATAAATAAGGAAATATACATTGTTGGGTGTAGAATTGGAGATTTTATGGTGACAGACTAATGAC
>NW_018164549.1:2250953-2268773 GCF_001263595.1 Phalaenopsis equestris | reverse complement strand
TCTTCAGGTGTGAAGGGAAGTGGGAGCTCGGGAGTGGGAGCCAGTATCAGGCCCTGTAATACTTTAGTCTTCAGTTGAAGGGAAGTGGGAGCTCGGGAGTGGGAGCCAGTATCCTCCTAGCCTAGCCACGGATTTAGGGACTAAACCTAGGATTAGCCAATGATTTTGTACAACACTGTATCAGGGTAAAGAATTAAAACTGCTCATATTTGGCACAATACATATTATAACTATTTATCTCATCTCATTTTACCAAAATCTCATTGTAGTGGTAAAGATTTTTTTTAACAAAAGAAATCTTCATCGCATAAACATAGTTATATAGTTTAATAGTTCAATAGTTTAATAATTTAGTAGTTTAGTAGTTTAGTAGTTACTATATATATAATATATATATATATATATTTGTGTGTTTGGCATAAAATTTATTTCTATTTTATACTGTCTTCTTATAAAGAGAATATATTAATCAAATCATCTATTTTGTCACATCTATCATCAACTAACACATGGTAGAAAAGTGTTGTTTGACATCTATTTGCAATCAATATCTAACATGAAGCTATCCCAATAATCCTTTTTTACATTTGATTAGTATAATGATTTGTCAAACCATTTGACATTACTTTGTTCTAGTGCTTCTCATTGATCATTTCACAATACATACTAAAGATTATTATTTATGTCATCAACCACCAAAATTTGACGCATATTTTGCTGATCCTATTATCCCCTTCTTTTACATAGAATGATCAATTCATATCATTGATTTTCACCTAAACCTCCAACATTCTCTATCAATCATTTTCTAACATCTCTCACTAGTTGATACTGGCACATGTTAACCACTAATGTTTAATGTCAATCTTACTCCTTGAATTAACATAAGCTATATTATATAAGCATTCTCTCTCCCCAAAAAAATAAATAAAATCCTTCCTTAATATCCATCTGAAATTAGCGAAATTATTTCAATTCGATTAGTTACTTTCTCCTTTTTTAGATTTTTCACGAGATAAATTTTTTAATGTTAAGAACAACTATGATGTTCTCTACCTAAAATTTCATTTAATACTAAGATAACAGAGTCTATTTATCATTGCAAAATATTCTATCACACCATGATATAGATGCTATTAGCTTGAAAGCTTTTGTCTCATCTACCCCCTCTTTGAATTCATGCTTGTTTAATAAAATGACTTTAAATTGTCGCCCAACATATGGATGATAACAATATTAAGCCTGTTTTGTCTTAATGTTCATTATAATTGCTTATACAGAAAAACAAATAAATAAATATGTACAATAGTTGTTTTCTGCAACTGCTGACCTTGACCAGCATCGCATGAAAAAACTACATGTTTTCTCCAATTATTTATTGTAATTATCATTGCTATCTTCCTCTGGTCAAATGATAGTTCTTTGGACGTGACATGGTTAGATAATCTAAAAGAACAAGTGAAAATTGACAAGACTCTACAGTAGACGTTGGCTTTTAGCATTTATTTGTTTTAGCGCCAGTAAAATTTGTACATATTTTGAGCCAAATTTATTTCTAATTCTTATTATGGACAAATTAGCATCGATAGTACACAACACAAATCATTTGTGTCGAACTTGTTCGACGCATTATTTCTTACTTAATAGCCTCAACACATTGGGCGATAATATCGACGCTAATTTTTTTGGTGCCCGTTGGCCACACTCGTGTTTCTAAGGTTCGATTGCTCTCTTAGGTCACGGCTCCGGTGACAACTCTTCTCCACCGTGTGTCCCGCAGCTTTGGGGCATTTGCACTAGTGATTTCGCAGCTGCGATGAATGTTCCTCCTCTCCGATATGATATCCAATCTATGTCAAGTTCTTTTCTTTGCTTAGAGCCTGACTCTTTGGTTTTTTTTTTGGGAAATTTATGTTTGATATTTAATGCATAAGAATTGAGTGGTTTGAATGCAAGAATTGAAGTTTGCGAATTAGATCCTTAATACTTAAGAACTGAGTGGAATGTATGTAAAAATTGAAGTTTAGGTGTTAGATATAGAATACATAAGAGTTCAGTGGTTTATATGCAAAAAAAATTGGAGTTTAGGCGTTAGATATGTAATATATAAGAGTTTAGTGGATTGTATGTAATACGTAAGAATCGAGTGGTATGTATGTAAAAATTGAAGTGGTGTTAAATGTGTAATACATAAGAATTAACTGGAATGTTTGTAAAATTTGATTGTTAGATGGTAGGTATGTTATACATAAAAGTTGAAGTAAAGTGAGTGGTTAGTGCTAGATATGTAATACATAAGAGTTGAGAGGTTTGTATGTAAAAAGTTGAAGTTTTGGTGTGATATATAATACATAAGAATCGATTGTTTTGCATTAAAAAAAATTAAAGTTTAGGTGTTAGATATGTAATACTTGAGAGTTGAGTGGAATGTATGTAAATACTGAAGTTTGTGTGTAAGATATGAAATACATAAGAATTGATAGGAATGTTTGCAAAAAATTGAAAGTTAGGTGTTTGATTTGTAATATGTAAATTGAAGTTTAGGTGTTAGATATGTAATACATAATAATTGAGTGGAATGTATGTAAATACAAATATATAATACATAAGAATTGAGTGGAATGTTTGTAAAATTTGAAGGTTAGGTGTTAGATATGTAATACATATAAATCGAATGGTTTTATGCAAAAAAATTGAAGTTTAGTTGTTAGATATGTAATATATAAGAGTTGAAGTTCAATGAGGCGACTTTATGTTCTAAACTGCGATGAAGTCCAATCATTTATATACAAGGATTTCTAATAATTAGAAGTATTTTTAATTATTACTCAGAATGTTATATTAACGTGATCATACAAATAACAATAATATGAGCAAATTATTTACCGACAATTTAAATATGAATGATGACTTTGTCATAATAAAAAAGATTGAAGAAAAAATTCTGACATTCTTCAAATCATACGTACGTTGAAGTAATTTAGTTTACCAATATGCAATATAGTTTGCATGCTCTTTTATCAATATGCAATATAATTTGCATGCTCTAAGTGAAACAAATTATACTTTGAAACTTGTTATAGGTTCATAATCAAAGCAAAAGAGTTACGAATCGAGGTTTATTAGACCTTGTTTGTGGATCTAATTGTAACGTCACTGTATGACAAATATTTGATATGAATAGTTATAGATTTTACACGAGTTCCTTGTGTGAATAAAATAATCCATATAATTGTGTTGTTTGTGTTAGAGGAAACGCCCTCTCAGATAGTGCGATCAACTGTTATGACATTGTTTATGAAGTCATGCAATTATAATATCTGGGTAATGTTAAGTTCAATATATATTTGTTCAACTGTGAGTGGCTTGACCTTATTCATAATCGAGGAGTATGAACACTAAACTCATATGATATCGATAAAAGGTATAATGAATAGAAAATATGTAAAATATGATCTATTTATTCTAACAAGTCAAGCTAGTCAATTTTTTTTATCTTTGATGCCTTTATAGAACAAGAGATAAAAATGATTAGTTCATCATTATAAAGAATAAATCTAGAAGAACTATTAAGATACAAGCTATTATTGAACACTTTCATTAAGAGCAAGAAATGCCTGATTTTCGTATCCAACTCGATTCTATCGAAGAAATGTTTACCCTTAAGGCTACCACAATGACTTATGAAAAAGGTTTCTCAAATTATTGATAACTCTAATGATGATATGAACGAAAAATTTGAAGTCCATCAACGGCTAGCTCGACTAATTGCACAAACTCAAACTCGTTTTTCCTTCTAGATTTTAGATTATTCCTAGTTTTTATCTTTGTAATATCAACCTTGCATTTACTCCAGGTGTGTCATACTTACATTTGGTTACAACATTTTTCTTGTTTTTACTCTGCACCTTTCTGCTTTTACTTAACTTTTTTTCTTGTTTTGCTGCTTAGTATTCATTTTAATTGTTACGAATAGTTTTAAGTGGGAGCGGACAACAGTCACCTCACCGATCTCCACGACACAGTACCAGTACTTACAAGAGAGCGAAGAAGTTTATTTTCTGCTCTTCCTCACACAGCTCTAGCGTTGCGTTGATCAGCGACATGACTACTATTGCACTAGTGCCCCTCAAGTTTTGTCTCTGCTTTCACCAGGCGTGCTTCTCCTTTCCGACCACTTGGTCCTGCCACCGCAGCCCTCCCATACCTTCAGCCAGGAGCACTCGGCCACCAGTCACCACGACTACACTCAAATGAGATGAGTCCTTCTGCTTCAGCCACTTTGAGGCAGGATGGTGTCCGGTCGGATATATAGTTAAGTGGAAAGGAGACTCGTAGGCTACATTTTATATTAGAATAAGATGAATTATCTTTTTGCTACTTTGTGTAATTCTATTTCAAGTTCTAGCCCTCTTGATAGCCCATCACGTGTATCATGAAGACCATTAGGATTAAATATAATACTCTGAATCTCTTCTAAAAGAAGATCCCGATTGCAGTCCGGGCCATATGGTTCAGGAAGTTTGAGATAAAATCAATTAATTTGACTAGAATTATAAGAAGAAGTTAATTTATTATACTAATAAATATTATGTAATTTTTATTTTGTAGAGATCCTTTCACTGGCTATCAGAGCATCACCAGTAGATCTGGTGTATTTTGATGTTCTGGCCAAGCATTGGCTAGTGTTGGCCTGTAAGAAGGGGGAACAATTAATTTGGGTTGGGGAGGAGATTTGGCCAAAGTTGACTAGCTCATGGGCATCTTCCAATTATCAAAGGAAGTGGGAAAGAAAAGCATAAATCAAAGGATTGAGGGAGCCATGGGCACCACACTCTACAGGATCAGTCTCGCAAACATAGCACTACCAGAAGTTGGTAATATTTACTCAATACTCAACAATTCAATGATGCAATTATCTGATACTTAATACTATTTCATGTATACAGTTTCAGGAGCTTAGCCAACAGCCCACCACTGCGAAGTTGTATGTCCGGAGTCACCGACACTCAGGGAAGAAATAGTGGGTCTCAAACCTTTCTTGGTGTGTCAATGTAAGTATACAACTTTGATTTTCTACAATTTGCTTACATCATTAAGGTAAAATATTAATTAATTATTGATTTTAATTGTATAGAATGACTACGAGCACATTCAAGATATGCAGAGCCAGAGCCCAACAACCGCTGGTAGTAGTGATAGTCAGTCTACCCCTCAGCAGTCTGACTACAAGATGTGGAGGCCAGCTGCAAGGAAGAAGAATGGAAGTGTATATGGCTTGGGCACCAAGGGTATTGTGTTTGAGGCCAAGCATTCAGGAGGTGCCCAGGGCTCGAGGTCAAACTCGGGTGAAATATTTGCGTACATAAGATGTACGCAGCAGGTTATTCTGGGGAGGTTATTCTGGGGGTACAGGGGAGTTATATTTGGGTTATACCGGAGGTTACATCTTATGTACAAACTCGGCCGTCACTACAAAATAAAAGCTATTGTGGCCATCAAATATTATATTGATTTTAATAATTTTAACTCATAAATCTAAGCTCTAATGATCGTTTTTGGCTTCAGCAGCCCTTTTTATAAAAATCTTTATGCAGATTTATTGTGAGAGATATTAATATTCGTGGCCGGCATATATATAAATTCTCCGAGGAAGATTTACACATATACCACTTAATGCCTACGTATTTACAAATCTAACACCTAAACTCCAATTTTTACATGTATGCATGCCATTTTACTATGCATGAAAGGTGTATTTCACCGTTTAAAAGTTAAAATAATGATACGTTGGATGTGATATATGGAAGATTTGAGTGGCATAAATGTTAAAAATTGATTTTAGGTGCTAGATATGTAAATACATTGGAATTGGGAGGTATGTACGCAAATGTCTTTATTGATTTTTCAATGTCAGTTTTGACAGTAGAATAACGTAATTGTTATTTGGGAAAAAAAATTAATCAAAACAAAATTTTTTAAAAAATAATTTTAAATATTTTATTATTTTATTATTTTATGTTTAATTTCACAGCCAGTGTTTTATTTTTTCAAATTAATCTGCAAATTAAAATCAAGTGATTTCAATTCATTTGGGTTGTTTGGCGTGCAAAAGGGAATATATTTGCGTACGTATGACTTACGCAGCACTGTGTGCGTTGGAGGTTATGCAAAGGGTGCAGGAGGGCTATATCCACGTTGTACCCCCTGTAACTTACCTGTATTTACCAGAATTACAGAAGCGCGGAACTTATTTGTAGGTTACAGATAGGTAACAGGGAAGTTAAAGGATGCATCTTATCTTTAATGCACGAGTTTCAAGGCTTTTGATAATTGGTTCCTGAATTTTGAATGGGTGGTAAAATATCACCGAATTTTGAATACATTATATAATTCGTTTATTTTTAAAAGAAAGCATTATTATTATTTTAATATAGATATTTATAAAGATCATTTACTTGTGATTATGTTTACTTTCAAGATAAATAAAAAATATATATATTTATTTTTCATTTTCTTTTTCAGGTTATTCCACATAAGAAATCTGATTCACTTGCAAATTTGTTTATGTATATGAAATTATATTAAGCTAGGGATTAAGATTTATCTAAACTTGAGAGATTTTCAAATTCAGAACGTTGATAAATATAGACAATAAAACCTAAATTTATTTAAATTATATTTATATTATATTTATAAAGGACAATTATAGACATACCACTCAATTCTTTTGTATTTGTATGTTAGCACCTAATTTTAAATTTTCATATTTATATCACCTAATTTTTACATATCACATTGAAAATATTGTTATTTTAATATTTAAAAAGTAAAATATATCTTTTATATACATGTTATATATGTATATTTTAGTGATATGCATCTATGTGTGTGTATACATAGGCAACTTTGAGTGGCATGCATGCATACCCCTCTAATTGGGGAGAAAATTTTGTGTACATAAGACGTACGCAGCACTGCGTACGTCAGGGAGGTTATTCAGAGGGTATTGGGGGGTTATATTCGCGTTATACCCCTGTAACATTCCTGTAACTCACATGTAATCTACTTATATCTTCTAAGCGCATCTGTTTTTATATATTTGTAAGTTACTGAAATGTTGCAGGAGGTATAAACGGATATAACCCTTCAATACCCTCGGAATAACCTCCCTGACGTACGAAAGTAAATTTTTCTCCTAATTGGGGCCCACGTGACAAGACGTAATAAGTGTTGTGGGCTTTTTATTGCAACTAATCTTTTTTAATTGTTAACGAACAAAAAAAATACTGCTTGCGCTAATTTAGGGTCTGTTTGGGATAGTTGTAGCTTATTGAATAATCTGATGATACGCTGATTAAAAATAATCTGTTGATAAATTAGTTGAGATGACTATTACAAATTTTTATTTTTTTGGAAAAGCCAGACCGCTCTCACTGCACCTAGATAGGTGCGGTGTGAAAACGCTGTTTTCAGCGTTTTGAAAACGCATAAACTACCAAAATACAATTTACCCAAACAGATCAGGTGCGTTTTCAAAACGCAACCGCATCAAATAAACTATCCCAAACGGACCGTTAATCTTGTCTTTATGAGATGCCGCAATTTTGTATTTTTTAAATTAATAATGATTAAAACTCGTTGCCAGTCGAGCCATAATAACGTCAAGGCCATAACTAATTATGGAATGCTCGCCAAAGCCAAGATATATTGTTTGTTTACAAAACCGAACTGATTGATGCCTCCACGCCTCTAGCGAATAAGACAGCTAAACAAATCTATATTAAATACAAAAATTATCCACTGATATATATATATATATATAGTATATAATCATTAAAAAATTAATAGAATGTATGAATTTAACCTCACATTTGAAGGTAATAATATTAAATTTTGATTAAGAAATGAATAATGATTCAATAAAAAATCATCCCTCTCAGTCATATATGGCCTCATAATCATAAGCCTCACAAGATAATTATTAGTGACTTAAATAAACTTAGATGGTAATTATAATAGAGTTAATAAAACTTTAGATATGGCATGCATTAATCATTAGTTCTATTAAATAAGTTATAAAACTTCACTTTCCGTCTTTCTTCTTCGTGCAATTAACACAGAAAGCAAATGGCACCTTTTGCCATTGTTAGCCATAACAGTCTATATCACAACCACATATTAATCATCAATTATCATTATAGATATATATATATATATATATATATATATA
The DNA here is from genome assembly GCF_001263595.1 of Phalaenopsis equestris. NCBI lineage: Eukaryota > Viridiplantae > Streptophyta > Magnoliopsida > Asparagales > Orchidaceae > Phalaenopsis > Phalaenopsis equestris. Next base: position 2,260,540 of record NW_018164549.1, on the reverse strand, counting down.
AAGTATAGATTCATGCGATTCCTCTGAAGTGTTGACCATTTTAAGATTATCATTAATTAAACATTTTTGCATATGGCAATTTATATCTTAGTGTGGTGTAAGAGAATATTGCTTGGTTATATCACCCTCTCTCAAGCTAATGGTTGGCAAAGATGATTGTCAGCATGTTGGTGAGGTGTTGATGTCAGGCAATCAGAAGTAATTTGGTGAGGATGTCAGCAGTTTGATTTTTTTGTCATGATGTGGTGAATGTTGAGTTCCCTTATCTTGAGGTGGACCCTAATGAAGTGGTATTTGATTTAAAGATGTTTTATGTGTGCATAAAATATTGGTTTGTTGACTAGGGCTATGACTGAGGTGTTGTTGCAGTAGAATTGTGTGGGTAAGTTGATCACTTTGAACTCTCAGAAAGGGGCGATGGAGCTCAAGTATTTCTGAGGTTATGGTGGCTAGGGAACAAAATTTCACCTTGGTGGAGGATCGCAACACTGTTGTTTGTTTTTTTGATGATCAAGACATGAGAGCTAATCCTAAAAATACAAAAAAAATTCAAAGGTGGAGCGATGGGGTAATTTGCCCAATCAACAGTCGTGGAGGCTTGTTGGTGAACCAAGCTTGGGGTAATTTGTAGTTTGTGTATGCTTGTTCCTTCGAGATAGGGAAGGAGGCGTTTTGGGACTGAAGGTGGTGGGAGGTTGGTTGGTGCATGTGCTAGCTAAGTAGATTGACGATGAAACTAATGTCTAGTATGATGAGAGTTAGATATTGAAGAGATCCAATGAATTGTATGTATTTTTGTGGTATTAAAAGTAGTGTGGATGGAGTCACGCTTTGGTAGGAAGTGGACTGAGTACTTGTTTGGAGTATTCCATGTCAGCTTTGTGTTATAATTCCTGAAGGTATTTGGTTTGGTGTATGGGTGTAAATGAGTCAAGCCGGCTCGTGAACTGACCAGGCTCAACTCGATAAGTGGCTCGTGCACTGAGCTCGATGAGCTAACAAAAAAGCCAAGCTCAAGCCAGTTAGCTTATGAGCCAGCTCTTTGAAAAATAATAAATAAAAAAATATACTTAAATTATATTAAAATTCAAAAAAAAAAATCTTTAATTTATTAAAAATATTTTAAAACTTATATTCTGCATTTAATATCAACTGATTTCTTATTAATTTTCTTTTAAATGTTCATTTTATTTGTCCTTTAATTATAACATTACCTTAAAATAATTTATTTTTCTTCGAACACAAGTACACATATCTTTAAAGCCTTTTCTACAACATAAATTTTAATAAAATTTTTAAATTAAAATTTATAATCTTATCTTCTCTTATTTTAACAAATTTTTCATCAAACTAAATGCCCTACAAAATTAAACCTAATAACATCAAAAGTGATCTAATTTGAGTCAAATAAAGACAAAAAAGATATTTTAAATTTGGCTAGAAATATTAAAATCTTAGTTATATGGTTAATCAATCATCTCACAAGAGGCATCTAAAGAACCCAAAATTAAACAACTTTGAGATCACTATGACAATTATGTATAATGAAAAAAATTAACGAATCATCCGATAGAATATCTTGAAATTGCCTAAAATAACCCAAATGTCTTTAAAAATTATACATAAAATCACATTCACCATATAAAAGAAACATAGAAATGAGTTTAAAGTGAACTTAAAGATTTGAAGAACCTTAATCATATATCCAATATCAACAATCAACACTAACAACTATAGCATCCAACCACTATGATCTGACCAATTGTCATCATCAAATACTAATCGTCCAACCACTACGTCTGACCGTTGTCATTGTAATATCCCCATCTTCCAAACATTATCTTTTGCTCGTCATCAACCCATTAACATCATCTGATCGCTACCATCCCTTCACTCCTAATTTTATAATTCTATCTTCTCCAATCATTAAAAAAAAAACAAACTTCTAAAATTTTAAATACTTAATGGATTATTTCAATTGACTTCCACCTCATGATTTTTCTCATTTTTAAATATTTAATGTGAGAAATATAACATCTGCTGCAATTTATTTTTCATCAGTGTACCAAATTTTTATATAAAAATTAAGATGTAAAACCCTTTTTACTCCAATGTTATGAACATTCTAGCATACAACTAGTAGGGCTGTCAATTTGGCTCGTTGTTCGTGAACAGCTCGTGTTCAGCTCGTTAAGCAGCTCGTGTTCGGCTCATTCGTTAAGTCTAATGAGCCGAACACAAACAAAATTTTAAGCTCGAAATATAAACGAGGCGAACACGAACAACAGTTTGTTTGCTTGTGTTCGGCTCGAAATGGCTCGAAAAAAAAAATTATATAACTTTTTATATAACAATATATTACATATATTACTTATATAATAATATATTAGATATATTTATGTCTAAGTTTAAATCATAATACCTCATGTGACAATGTGGTTAGTGTCTTCTTTTGTATAGATTGATCCAGGTTTGAATCCCACACTTTACATCTATTTTTCTCAATTTTAGTTTAACTAGCCAATTTCGAGCCGAACACGAACACGAATATTTAAAACGAGCCAAACACGAACACACTGTTCACGAGCCGATTTCGAACACGAGCCGATTTCGAACACGAGCTATTTAGAACGACCGAACATGAGCCAAGCCAGAGACAACGAGCATTATTTTCAACTTAAGAAACCCATCCACTAATCTTTTATGTCATCAAGTCAAGCAATGTCCTACGGAAATAGCGGACAACGAGGGAACACCAACACATGCTTCCCACAACCTCAAAAATTGCATCAAAAATAGCTACATTTCAACAGACAAATACTCGCATTTTAGTTTATTTATGTACTATAAATTTGAACTTTAATGGTGTTTTAGACCAATCTGAGCTACATGAAAGTCTAATAAATCCACACCCAACTGGTAAATGCAAGTTATTTCATGAGCTATGTTATAATAAAGGAAGATATACATACAGGCAACTTAATTCCTTTGTAAATACACATCTAATATGTAATTTTCAATTTTTACATGTCTGCCATCTTACATATCTGCTTATTTACAGAGGAAAACAATGATGTCTCGCAATAGGATTGCAGCGTAAGCATCTTCGGATGAAAGGAATGAAAGCTTTTTTCTTGCTGGAGTATAAGCGCAGTAAAACCATACCCGGCTTCCAATAAATTGTGTGGTATGTATCTCACATCTAAACTACAATATTTACATGCGCAACACTTTACCTATGCATGAAATTTTGAGTGGCATGCAAGCAAATATGAATGTATAGGTGTTAGATACGTAATACATGAGAAATGTGTGGTATGAGGATCACATGATGCGCCCGCAAACACCATCTCACTTCAGATTGTCTTCCCACTTTGCATTACATTTATTGCAGATAAGCTTCCTTTTTGCCGCCTGTTATAACTCACCTTTAAAACCCCCACACTTAAAATGAAGACAACAATTGAATGAATTCTCTTCTCCGTTTCCTTCTCTTCCTGCCGTTTCCACAAACCCTCGCCAATTTCCTCTCTCTCGCTCTCACACAACTGAAAACTCCATTGTAGAAGGTAATGACCTTCCCAAGGAAGACTAAAGCACCTCTCCGCCAATAGAAAAAGCAGAGCAAACAACAATGTACAAGGAAACAAGATTGACGGATGACAAAAACAACAAGATCAGAGCTGTGTTCAAGCTGCGATTCCATGCAAACCAGGTATTCCATCTTCAATCCTTACCTGACTCCCATTACTGCATTCTGTACAGTTATCCATTAGATGAATGAAAGTTGTAATTCTAATTTATATTATGAAATAAAGAACGCATTCTACTTTTTATACTTGTCTGTAGGTTGACAATCTGGGATGGCAGATCATGATGGTGTCTCTTGTTCCATTAGATATTGGAAAAGCAACCATGAAAACAGATAAGGTATTGGCTATCGGCGGAAACTGTTATTGGAGGAATCCGATTTACGAAACAGTGAAACTTTTCCAGGATCCAAGAACAGGAAGAATCCATGATAAGCTCTACAATTTTGTCGTGTCAGCAAATGTATGTTATGTGATGGCGAAATTGAATATTATGAAAAGACTTTTTATTGATGTTCTAACCACAGTTCTGCAAATTGTCCAAACAGGGATCAGTGACAACTGCAATTGTAGGAGAAGTTGGTATTAATTTGTCAGATTATTTTGATGCAGTTAAACCTGCCTTTGTTTCTCTTCCACTCAAACCTACAAAATCTGGAGTTATGCTGCATGTAAGTCTCTAAAGCGTTTGACTGTATGGATATAAATGAAATATTTGTAATTTTATGAGGTAAATAGAAAGATTTCGTATAGTATTGATGATTTATTAAAAATGGCAGGTAACAATTCAGAGAATGCATTTAGATCTAGAGGTAAGGTAAGAGGCTGTTCGGAATAATGGGAGTTTTATGAATAAGTTGTCATCCTCTTAAATAACATTTATTATTTTATACGCTGTTTTATGTGATCAGAGGATCCGAAGAATTCACAGATGCAATTTCCATGGAGCTGTTGACAAAAAAGAAGCATGGATTAAAGTGGGATGGAGATAGAAGAGCAGCAGCCCTGAGAAATGTGAGCTCAAGTGAAGTAAAAGTCTAGTTACAAGCAAAACGTTTAAGAATTAAGAAATAGTAACAAGATTGAAGGAAAGTATGATGACAATAAATTCTAATTAAGGCATTTGTTAATCAAATCACGACATTCTCTTTGCTTTTGCTCATGACACCATAATCTGGAAAGGTTATTGAATTTGATCCTACAGGAAATCCAATATATTTGCATAAACTCTTAAAAAAACCCTACCTGTTCCACAGAATTCCACATGATAATCATGATTTGATTGTATTATAATATTAAGTTAATTCAGAATCACTAGAAATACATGTTTAATCTCTAACTTTACCTTCATTGAAGTTTATTTCTTATAATTTGTTCTCATTATTTCTGCTACAGCAATTACTGGAAATAAAATTAGCGGCATTGCAATAGGCAACTCCATCCTATGATAATTTTCATTTCCATCAACATATAATATCAGTAATTTACTTACATTATCGTAATCACCTGCAGCATGGATTTTCTGCAACCACCAGTGAAAAAAAGAGATTCCCTTCCAAAAGGACTGTTTATCTCCAAACTGAATCTTCCGTATATATTGAACAGTATAGCAGCTCCAGCACCATATCGACATCAAGCTCTGATAGCACAAGACAACATAAATCAAAAGAAAATGAATCCATAAGCCCGGATTCACTTGATGACTCAAGCACCTCAAAGCCACTCCTGAGCAGCAATGAAACATATAAAAAGGAGCATACAATTTTAGATTATTTGATAGCGGAATATAATGATCATCAGAAATCAACAAATGACTGGATTCTCATTTCAGCTCCTGAGAGTGCGCTAGAAAAAAGTGCACAGATTGAGAAATATAGAAATCAATCAATAACACAGACCGAAGAGCTGGAATTATCAGAGTTAGAATTACAGAATTTAGTCACAACGGATAGTAATTATGGGGAGATACTTCTGAGAAAATTGAATAGCCTAAAAGGAGAGAGAGATGAACTTAAAAGAGCATGTGAAAATCTCAAAGCAACTCAAAAGAAGACTGATAATCAAGATGATTCAAATAAGTTACATCCTCACAACAAAACACCCCCAGCTATTGAAGAAATAAAACAAGAGCTGCAATATGAAAAAGGCATAAATGCAAATCTCCGTTTGCAGCTGCACAAAATGCAGGAAGCAAACTCCGAATTGATTCTTGCAGTGCATGATCTGGAGGAACTGCTGGAACAGGAAAATAAAGAAACTATATGTATAAACTGTGGCAAAATCGCAATCAAACACCATACAGAACTTAATATTTCAGAAATAAACTTACATGCAAGAAATTCACATGCGCAGGTAAGCAAATGTAAAGAGCTGTTTGAGACTACTTCAGATGGTGATAATGAACAGTACAAGTACCTTGAGGATGAAATCAGAAACTTGAAAAAAGAGATTGAGGAACAGTCTAAAGCTTATGAAGCTAATCTAGAAAATATCATGAAAGCAAGGCTTCAGGAAGAGAAGAGAGCCAAAGAAGCAGAGGAGAGACTACAGTTGACAATAAAAAATAATGCAATTATTGCTGAGAGACTTCAAGAGGAGTTTATAACAGTTGCTAGGGAAATATCTTCTGCATTTCACATGAATGAGAAGCTAGCAATTCAGGCTCTGGCTGAAGGCAATGAAATGCACTTACAGAAATGTTATCTGGAAAACCTGCTCAAGCAAACTAAAGAAGAGTTCACAGTGTTGCAGCAAGTGTATGATGTGAAACTCATGGAATTATCAAACTCCGTAGACTCCAAAACAAAAGAAATTGAAAAGTTGCTAGAGAACCTCAAAGCAAAGTCTGTGGAGAACGACAATCAAAAGAAATCTAAGGAAGCAAAACTAAAAGTCCTAACAGAAGAAATTCTAATGCTAGAAAATAAGGTCAAAACACTGTCAGAAGAAAAAGTTCAACTTTCTGAACATATAGAACATAAACACAGATCACTAGAAGAGATAGAACAGTTGAAAATGTTTAATAAAGAAATTGAGACAAAATTGCACCAGAGAAGCCTGGAAAAAGAGATACTTAACAGCGAAGTTGCTTCAATGAAGGAAAAAGCTGAAAACTCAGAGAAAGATCAGCAAAAACTGCAGAAAATAGTGAAAGACAAGGATATAATGATAAAAGATCTAAACTCTGAAGTTAAGAACCTTACAGAAGGATCTAAAGTCTCAAACAGTTTGGCTGTTAGGGATGAGATTGATAACCTTAAAGAACGATCTAAAGGCTCAAACAGTTTGGCTGTTAGGGATGAGATCGATAATGATTTAAGAAAACAGGCTTTTCACTTCCAAAGTGATCTTGGGAAAAGGGAAGAGAAAATTACTATTCTTGAGAAAAAACATGAAGAAAATGCAAGATCTACAAATGCAATAGCAAATGTGAAGATAGCAATTGCAAGAAACAAAACTCATAAACCTGGCTCAGCATCCCAAGGCTCTAAGGAAGTTACAGTTTTGCGTGAGAAAATTAAACTTCTTGAGGTATTGCTGAAAATTCAATAATAAGCATAATAATCTTATATCTGTATTCAATAGGCTTAGAGTTAGCTTGGTTATTCTGCCTGATAGGCAAATCTGATGTTTAAGAACACTGAACTAGAGGAAACAAGAACATTATTTCTACAAGAGGAACAAGAGGATAAGAATCTAAATCATAGGATTGAAGAATTGGAAAAGGACATTTGTCAATGCAAAAAACAGGTAAAAGTTTATGCTAAGATAAACTAATGATTGTGTATTTTTCACAAATTTAACAGCAGTTCTTCAATCTCACAAGTTAAAGGAATATACAGGTCTGAAAGATTATGGCATAGCTGCCTTTTATTATGCTACAGTATATTCAATATGTTTTTCTAACATTTATAATTTTTAATAACAAAACAAAACATGAAAAGGGAAAATTTATAAAACTCATAACTTTCATATCCTACAATCTACACTAAAAATTAAAAATTTGTTGAAAAGTAAGCTTATTATGTAATCAGCATTTGAACTGATGAACTTGAAATCGAAGTCCAATTTCAATGATATTTTTCCTGCATGTTTTTTTGTAAATACTGTAAAAGAGAAAAAAAAACAACTAATTATTGATCATAAACCTATGTTTCACACAAATGTCAAGAGGAAATGTCATGCCATACAAAGGGTATATTAAAAGGGAACAATTTAGTTAAACAGCACCAAGGTGCATATAAATTCAAATGTGAGTGTTTATCTAACATCAGAAAAACAAAGCAACATAAAATTTAAATATGATGATTTATCTTTGTCCCCCTATTCCTTCCATGATATAAGGGCTAAGAAAAAAGATTATTAGTGGATGTTCAATGCTAGCAATGAACAAAAATTATTGTTTGTTTATTATTGGATGGAACAAGATACCCACCAACAAGGCTTATTGAGATGAACAAAAAAAGAATTCCAAAAGAACCAGTTTTAGGTGTGTATTTGAACATTGCGACCACCACACTTACAAAACTTGAGGGGAAAAAAAAAAACTTCCCAACCAAGTCACTAGTGTTTGTGTGCGAGCACACGCACACAACGTGAAATGTATTGAATCCAGATCTGTTAAATCCATGCAAGTCCAATTGTATTTGTTGTTGCGCTTTTCCATAATGTTAACTTTCTAACCCAATTAAACAGCAGCTAACCAATCAATATTAGGTTTTCTTTTCAATAACAATTTGGAAAGAGCTGAGAACCATGGAAATGAAGGTCTGCAAGCGCCTTTGAACCTCTATAGAATTGAAGACAATTACAAAATCTGTCAAGAAATTATTAAAGCACTCCACAATATCGCAAACATAATTAATTTTTAACCAGTCAGAACTTTATTTCAGAACCTAGTTCCACTACATTTCTAATGTTTAAATTGGGTAAGTTCACAATCAAACAAACTTATTATTTTTTATATTTGTGGCATTTTTAACAAGGAAGTTTGAAACACATCTAGAAATAATGAATATCATTTCACTAAATTGATATTGAATAAGATCTAATCATTGTTAGTCTTATCCTATCTATTTTAGCTTAGCATAGTAAATTGTCATTCTCTATTCTTTGTAATGTTGCGAGAGATGAAAAGTCTATTCTGTGCAATTATTTTGCTCAACTTATATATCCATGTTATTTTGGTTTACATTTTCCTTCTAAATTGTCTGATAAAATTTGATATGCCCATATTATGATTTGTATACGATCAAGGAATATAAATTTATTTTTCAGTATCTGGTCTTCAATACATACTACTACAACTCTCTCTCTCATATAGCAACATCAAAATCTATCATTTTTTTTTTAGTTCAGCAAAATTTGCATTGACGTTCTAATTTCAGTTGCACTCAATTTGGCAAATATTTTGATACCAAAGTTAGCTGAATTTGCAATGGAAACGCAATATTATTGCTGAAATTCAGAGGGATTACAACAATGACTCTTAAAATAGGAACAAAATGAGACAAACACAAACAACACCCAAGGGCGTTCACGAAAAGTGGAGTGGCTGCAGCTGAGATAGTAGGAACGGGGATTTGTAGGTGCGGTAAAGGAGCTAGAAGGTGGAGGTTGTGAGTAAGAGGGTGCTGGATAGGTAGGCAGCAGCAAAGGTAGGGGCAAGAGGTTGGCGGCCGGGAATAAGAGGGTGCAGGAGAGGTGAGTAGCAGCAAAGGAAGGGTGCGCATGGAAGGCGTAGCAAGCAGTCGGCTGGCTGGGTTCACGGCAACAAGCAGTTGGTTGGGCAGTTCACGACAGAGAGCAGGAAGAGGGAGGGGAAGGGGATAAGCAAAAGTAATCACCACCTTGGAGCAGGATACAATCGGAACATCACCAGCCCTTGGAAACAGCCCTAGAAAGGGAAAATGCACCAACGGAAGGAAATTCTAAAGCCAAAAACTAAACACTAACACAACATATATATATATATATATATATATATATATATATATA
>NW_018164549.1:2227477-2250902 GCF_001263595.1 Phalaenopsis equestris | reverse complement strand
TATATATATATATCAGATGAAATAGAAGAATTTTTTTTTTTTGACAAAGCCCAAGGGCTAATATATTAAAAAGAAAGAAAGATACAGATAAATTGTATGAGAAGGCCCAAGCATGACAGCCTACCCACACGGTAAACACCACATGCAAATGGTTCCAAAAAAGAAAATACAGAAAAATATATGAGAGCCCAAAAACCATAATTGCCAAAACACGTAGTATCAGGTAGCTAGAGAGCGACTCAATTTTACTCTGCCTCTGCCTCTGCCTCTAGTTCTAGAAAAGGAGTCAGCTAACAAATAAGTAAGAATAGTGTCATTGCCAATAGTAACCAATATATCGTCCGATAAGTTCCTGAGCTCGAGCCGGCCTCCATTCTTCTTCTTCCTTATGGAATAGACATGTCATTCCTCATCCGAAAACTGGCTCACCTGATCATTGGATTGGTCAAAAGTGTGTCTGACATGTGTAGGTTTTTGAATATTGGAAGCAACTACTTGTTATACCAGCTGATCTTTTATTGGAACAAAGGAGCACTCTCGTGTGTCTTGGCATATAAGTGAGCTTTCTTCAATAACAATGAGTGGTATAGACACGTTTGGATCAGTACTTGTAATATAGGGAGATGTTTCATGGGACTGCAAAGTACCATGCTCCAAACTAGCAGTTGGAATAGAGTGTTCAAAGGCAGGAGCATACAGGGATAGAACGGCTTGGGTATGATGTTCTTCATCAGGAACATCGTCAGTCAAATGAGCAGAAGTATATGTGGTCTTGGAAAGAGGGTCGGATTGCACCTTCTCAGCAGGGATGGTAGGTGGTAAGACGTCCATCCCCAATTCAGTATGAATATATTTTTGAACTGGTTGTTGATCTTTAGCAATATCCGGCCTTAGGTGAGGAAGCAAGCGAAAGCAAATAGTAGAATTGTGACCAAATATACTACAATTAGAGCAATAAAGAGGGTGTTGTTCTATTTCAATCTTTTTCCAATACCTGTTGTGAGTGGTTCTAATTCATACCTCATCCAGAGTTGGTTGGGTGATATCTCTCTCAATTAACACACAAGCCACAGAGGGTCTAAGGACAGCAAGCGTGGGACTATCAAGCTTGAGAGACTTATCGTAAGCAGTTGCTAATGAGTAGAGAATTTTCAAGTTGAACGGGTGTAGTTTTAACACGGAAAACTTTATCCAAACAGGAATGATAACACCTAGCGGGACCGCTCAGCCCTCACCCAGTCAATTCAGCCCAGGTGAGCTCCAAAGCCCCCACATCATATTTACTATTCAACACTTCAATTCAAACAATAAATAGCCTAATTGTAGTTTATAAAACTAATCTTTGATTTTCTCATGCCATATAATACCTATGACTCTATTTTACCCAATTTTAATGTTAAAGCCATAGCCTCAGTCTTTTATATAATAGCTAAAAAAGAAAAACATATCACATTCAAATATCATTTTATCTTTTACTAAAATTGATAGATAATCAGTATAATCCCACTCCAAGCTCAATCACGCTTAACAGGTTGTTGGCATTCATCTTTGTGCTCGTCTACACATAACGCACTCATTGCATTTGCACGTTCAAAATAGTAGTATGTCGAATACATTTGAGTACCCTTTGCATAACTGTTGCTCGCCCACTATGTTCACCCCCACTGCTTTGATTTCCCTCTCACAATTGCATGCCTCTAAGTGTTGATGCACTAGCGCATCTAATATGGAGCTATGTTGGAGCATATATGATCTCTAATCTTGACACCAAGGGCAGAGTCCTCATTTCGATCTAGCTAACCTATTTACAAATTTAGCTCTACTTCTCGCTTCTAGCATTGTAGCGCCTAGCTTCCTCTTCTTATGATCATTGATTGGCATCCAGTCCATCAATTTCACGAATAGATCCTCAAATATGACTGCATGGTGATGCTCCAATCACTGCTCCCATTTCTGAAGCTTCTACCTCTTTAGAATCTCCTTTGTCATGTGCTTACTGTTAAGGTTATTAGAGAGTATACAATTCCTAGTCCTCTGGGCTCCTCTTCTTAACCACAAATTTTTAACTTGTGCATATAATATTTCACCACATGTTGCCATCCTCCTTTCAAGATAAACAAGCTCTCATATTATCTGATGATAAAATCTTATAGTTGGCTTCACCCTTTTCCTCTCTTCCATTTTGGAAAGTTTTCCTTGGAGCGCCCTAGTGTGATGTTTATTTATAGTTTCATGGTCAATCTTGATTTGGATGAACTCATAATTTGTCATCATTCTTATTAAGTTATCCCTAGAAACATATTATTTAAGATTCTTTATATGGCTAGATTCCTAATGTGCGTGTCTAAGTGGTCACCTTACTTTGATTTTTTCCATAAAACCTCCCTGTTACTTCAATTTTGATTATTTTTTCACATATAAGGGCTAGTATTTCAATCAATCCATTTTGTACACTTCTTGCATATTTTTTGGTAAATTGCTTCAGGTGGATGTTACCATAACCAAGTTATTCAAGTCATTAGTAGTTAGTGTTTGATGTTATTTCCCCCTTAGCAAAAGAAATTTGGATTGACTACACATCTATTGGTTATTGGCACAAAAATGAGTTTAATGATATTTCATCTCAATGTTCTTCTTGCGAAGTATTTCAGCAAAACTTCTCATAATGTTTCACAGTGCATGCAATAAATTGTGTAATCATATGCATCGTGAAAGCAGGCATCTTTGATCACATAAAAACCAATATTCTAATGAAATGGCGGCAACTCTTAATTCTTCTAATCTAATTTGTACTTAAAACTTTGAATCAAGATCTCTACGCAATCCAGAAATGCTAGCCCAACAATTATGATTGATCCAGCACATTCACATGTGATTATAGAGAAAAACCAATTAAGGGTGTTTACTCTAGTTGATATTACAAATGCTACGGATATAGGTGATTCAGATTCTCTTTCTGTTACTTTTGATATTAGCATCTTGAGCACAAAAGAGCTTGTAATAAAAATTTTAAATTATATAGGCCCAAAAGAGGGGGGGGGGGGGGGGGGGGAAACCGAAAAAAAAAAGAGAAAAAAGGGGGGGGGGGGGGGGGGTGGTGGGAAACCGAAAAGGTTCACCATTTTCCAAAATATACAAGGCTTCAACTTTGATGTTTTAGCTAGGGTCTCTTCTCTTATGGCTTTGTTAGTTTATTTATTTATTCTTACTCATCTCTTTAGCATTAAATGTTATGCAATTTTTTATGCTGTAAATTTTTTTCTTTGCCTGATGACAAAACTTACGCTTCTGCTTTAAGAAAAAATTGATGAATAGTTGTTAATACCATACCTGCAAAATGAAATTAATATCTTGTAGTTAGTATTTACCATACTAATCATAGAACCTTTTTCTTCTGAATAATTCAACAATCATCTTTCTTTCTGCTTAGTTCAACAAATGCCTAACTGGTTAGAACTATCATTTTGAAATGCATGTACCAAGGCAAATTATTATCAAAATCATCAATAAAAAAATACGGACTTTGTGTTGAGAACTAATATAATCAAATTATAATCAGAAAGGCTTTTATCACAGCACAACTACTTCAAATATTAATCAATGATTCACTATACCTATGTTTAATAAATTGAAATACATATGAAATGCACCTTTTTTTCATAATGCACACCAAACTAACTCTCATGTTAATCATAAGGCTTCTCGCAATTGGATATGCCATCAACAAGTTTTCATCATCTCACATGAACCTCGAGGTAGTTTTCAAACAAGAAGCATTCAAACTTCAATGAAAATTCATCCAAAACTCTGATTTCAGCAAACTTATAGTCAAACTAAGAGGCTCGATGAGACAGACCCAACGATACCAAAATTGGTCCAATTCGAGTTATATCAAGCTCAAATTAAGTCATTAAATCAATTTTGGAAGCTTTTCTGGCATAATTGGAATGTTAAAAAAATTCTGAATATATCATGCTTATAATCAAATCAAGCGTCTCGACAAGATAAATCCAACGAGTCCATGATCACCCAATTCAGACATCATGAAGACACTAAAATATCCATCAAAAGTCATCTGATCAAGGGGATCTCTCTGGACCGTCCAACCAGTAGTAGTCTGGATTCCTTCTTTATTTGCGACTTGGACTCTATAAATAGCACTTTTGAAATTATTCTGAACATAATTGGAATGTCAAACAAAATATCCATCAAAAGTCATCTGATCAAGGGGATCTCTCTAGGACCGTCCAACCAGTAGTAGTCTGGATTCCTTCTGTATTTGAGACTTGGACTCTATAAATAGCACTTTTGGAGTTATTCCAAACATAATTGGAATGTCAAACAAATTTTGAATATATCATGCTTGCAGTCCAATCGAGCGTCTCAGTAAGACAAATCTAACAAGCTTAATATCACTCAATTCAGACATCATCAAGATACTAAAATATCCATTAAAGATCATCCGATCAAGGGGATCTCTCTGGAGCGTCCAATCAGTAGTGGTTTGGATTCCTTATTTGTGATCTGAACTCTGTAAATAGAGCTCTATCCCCTCAGGAGAGAGAATCTAGAACTTGGGGCAAGAGCCAGTTCAGAGTTTGCAAAAGAGAGAGTTGTAGCCCTACATCCTGCATTGCAAGCCCGACCAACTCCACTCGTTGCTGACACCTTCGGCCAACTCCGGCCACCGTCACCGCCACATCCAACTGTCGCCGCAGCCACCATATCTGACAGCCTCCGCCTCGGGTTGCCTTCGCCGACGCCGCCTCCAGTCACCATCACTGTCTTGGTTCGTCGCTCGCTCCCTACTGCAGGGCAACAAATTCAACGCATAGACATTGTAACCCAAAAAACTGTGTAACCCTTTCCCGCCTGTGGAACAAGGAGTTATATCTGTAATCACCAACTCATTAAAATATTTTAATGAAGCAAAACCCCATGTTTTTTTCCTTATCCGGATTTTTCACGTAAAAACTTCTGCTGTTATTACTGGTTGCTTAATTCTATCTGAATGTATGTTGGATTTTCATGCAATGCTAAAACGATAATTCATTATTCTGTAGCCGCAAATTTTCTAGCAAGCATCAGTTTAGCGTCATCTATGAAAAAACAGAGAATCCCCAACTGAAATTGCAAGAGAAGTACTTAGCATTATTCAAAGATAAGTACCTAGCATTATCCAAGTTATTAATAAGTGGTCGGTATGCTGATTTTCAATGGACTGATGAATGTCAGACCGCTTTCGAGCAGTTTAAGACCTATCTAGCCTCGTCGCCCCTCTTTTGAAAGCCCATCCAAGGAGAGATGTTGCGTATCTACCTAAGTATTTCACCTCACGTGATAAGCACTGTCTTGATCAGGGAGGAAAGGTCAATTTACAGCCTATCTACTACGTCAATAAGATCTCTCTGTCACTAAAACTCGCTACCCACTGTCAGATAAAATTGGGCTAGCCCTGGTATTCTCAGCAATGAGACTACATCCGTATTTCTAGGTTCACACCATCGGCATCTATACACTAAAACCCTTAAAGGTTATCCTGCAAAAAGAACAAATGCGTCGAGAAGATTAATTAAATGGTCAATAGAATTGGGAGAGTTCGAAAACTGCTACCTACCCTAACCAAACATCATGTCACAAGTACTGGATGACTTTGTGGTGAAATGCACTGTACCTGCCTCCGACAAGCAGCCTCTTTCTCCACCGATGCCACCTTAGTAGAACTGTACATGGACGAAGCATTCAGAAACTCTGGAGCAGGTGTTGGAATATTGCTCTTCTCTCCGAAGCAAAACAACATAGAATACGGACTTCACATGAAATTTCCAGCCACCAACAATGTTGACGAATATGAAGCCCCCGTTGCTAGGTTAAAGCTCGTTATCGACTGTGAAGTGCAAAACCTTATCATCCACACTAACTCTCAACTCGTCACATTCTAAGTAGAGGGAGACTTTGATGCCCGCAACTCGCAATTGGTACAGTATTTCAGCTTGGTGAAGACGCTTCCCGCCCTGGTCGAAACCTGTCAAATCATCCACGTACTTTGGAGGCAGAACACCTGGGTCGATGCCCTCTCAAAGATTATGACCTCGAGAACTAGAGATCTCTTCAAAAGGAAGTGCATCGAAGACATGCATTTTCCCAAAGTCTAAGGCACTTGGGTGATACTATTTGTAGACTAGCAGAAGTTGTCTTGGATGAACCCCAACAAGACATTGCTCGATGATCCTACTTCATCAGTTCACCTCCGACATATGACCGCCAACTTCATCATTATTGTGGGTGTACTATATACAAAGGCATTCGTCTGTACATACCTCAAGTGTCTTCCCCCATCTAAAGTAGATTACGCTCTACATGAGATTCATTCCGAGAAATGTGGGGAACATCTCGGGGGTAGAGCTCTCGCCCTCAAGATAATGATACAAGGGTTTTACTAGCCTGGGATCAAGCAAAACGCGTTGGACTTATGTGAAAATGCAAAAGTTGTCAATTGCACTCCAACTTTAGGCATGCAACGCCAGTAGAACTTGCATCCCTTCTAAACCCCTAGACTTTAGCCGAATGGGGTTAGACATCATGAAATCATTTCCAACAGCTAATAGGTAACGAAAGTTCATCATCTTAGTTGTCAACTACTTCAACATATGGTTTGAAGTTGAGCAGCTCGCCAAGATCACAGAAATCAATTTAATTTGTTTGTTTAGAACATCATTTATCGCTTCGGCCTCCCTGCGAAAATTAACACCCGCAACATGACACAATTCTTCGGGAAGGTCTTCACGTCTTTCTAAAAGGGTCTCCACATCCAACTAGTGCACACCGATGTTGCACACCCTCAAACAAATGGACAAACATAAGTGAAAAATTAGACTGTGCTCAAGGGGTTGAAGACTCGTCTTAAAAAGGTTGGGGGCAGTGGGTTGAAGAACTTACAATATCCTCTGGGCTTATCGCACCACCTCACAAACTCCAACTAGAGAGACACCTTAAAACTTGTGCTTTGGCATAGAAGTCCTCATCCATGTGGATGTCGGGGCTTTCAAATCCTCAAGATTATGCCTTCAACTCAAACAACAATGAGGAGAAACTTGGGCAGCAACTAGGCCTTCTCCTGAAAACATGTGATTTGGCCGCACCTCCGGGTTGCTTCCTACCACAAAAGGGGGCCCACCACTTCAACCAAAGAGTAAAGCCTCAGTCTATCTCCATTAGAGACCTGGCCTTGCGCAGTTTAAAAGCAGTTGGTTGAGGCCCGCAACGCAACAAGTTATCCCCTCTCTGAGCGAGTCCTTACATCATCGTTGTCATAATTATGCCTAACATCTTCAAGCTCAAGGACTCAGAGGGGAAGACCCTGCCCCAAACTTGAAATGTGAATAATCTCCGCAAGAACTGCCAGTAACAGTCCAGTTATATAGTCTTCAGTACGTCTGTTGTTCTTTGCTTCCCCAGTTGTGTTTGTCGTTGTTAGTGTCGCTTTTATTTCCTTTTCATAATTATTATATTGCATCTTGCATTGATGTGTTTGTTTTACTTCTCTATCAGTGTCAATGTACCTCTGACTTATTAAAAGAGTATGTTTCTCTTGCTTTCCTCTATATGGAGAACACATTAAAAAAGTGTAACGATTCATTTACAAGCCACCTCAAGCCCTCGACTAGAGAAATACGCGACTTCGATTGCATCTCAGTCAGAACACAATCAATTTCAGGGGGATTCGATCCAACCTCTTCCATACGATGTAACATTGTCGAGTCTTACTCTGATAACAATTCTGAATAGGTTAACAATCATTTGAGGTTAATAAGCGAGCAATGCTCCAACTAACAACCTCAGATGGGTTAAAATCCCTCGATGGACTCCCATTGGCTTATCCCATATAGCCTAACATCGTCAACTAATACTCTGATACACAACCCTGAGTAAGTCAAAGGTTGTTGGCGATCTTATCCCACAACAACCCCCTACATATCAGAACCTCTAAATAATACCTCGCATCGACTACAACAAGAAAAGAAAACATAATTCATCATCGTCGCAAGAAAGGTATACAAAAGAAAGAAAATTGTCCAGGGGGCAAAGCAAATAAAGTAAAATCATTAAACAATCACTCGCAGATACATCAGTACAAGTTGACAAACATGTAGAAAAAGCAAAAACTGCTAAGAAATGACTACGGATGTGTTTGGAGCAGCGGTACAATTTCGCATTACAATTTTTTTATTTGGCAAAATTATTTTATGTCTGCTTTTCAAAAAGCCACAATAGAAAGCTGCATTTTTCCAACAAACCTGGTTAAGTGCAATGGCTGCTAGAAAGTTACGGTCTGACTTATTTAAAAAACATATTTATAATAACCACTATAGCTTTTTGAACAACAGCTTCTTCAAACAGCTGCAACTGCCCCAAACAGACCCTACATCTGATTAGCTCATACAACATGTGACAAATAAAAAATGGGAGAAAAAAAATGCTACACAATATTGATGTTCTCCTCCACCTCGTCGTCACTGGAGAATACCTCATGCAACTCGCTTTTGATGTCATCGCCTCCAGAATTTGAAGGAGAGTCCACCGAGACCTAGCTGGGGTAAGTTCTTTCACAACAAATCCAATCCGGCATTGCACCGCTTGAATTCCTTTCATGAAGCCTTATATGAATCCTTCCTCGATGAACCACCTCTACTGCTCTTTCCCCTCGACGTCCAGTACATGATTGTGAGCTGCTGAACGTGGTCCCGAATGATGGTTTTGAACTCGATCGAGTTCTTGAAGTTGTTGACCGCTCTCTGCTCGATCTCAGCAATGTCAGCCTCCTTCTCGAACTTTAGTTGGCGAGTCTCCTCTTATAGGGCCGACACCCTCAACCGCAGAGCCTTCATATTACTCTGACTGAGGTCAACTCGTGCCTTTACCAACTCCAAGTCTTTTCCAGGTCCTGGTGATGCAGCGAGAGCAAAGTTGTCATCATAGACAACTTTGTTCTGCACTTCGTCAGCTGAAACTCCAAAGCCACGACTTTTTCCGCTTTGGAATCATATTGGCGCTTCTACTCTCCTTGGAGGAATTTGATCCTAACAAACTTAGAGTTCCATTCGCCTAATTCGAGACCAAGCCCCATGTGAAGTTTTGGCATCTTGTTAACTATAAAGACGATTAAGTATTAGACAGATGAAAGAATTATATAGCAATAATAAAAAGGAAAAGGGGAGAAACTCACAAAGTTCTCAGCCTCCCGCAACCCAGTGCATGCGTGATTCAACATGCTCTCTGGAATACAAATTCTTAAAAGGCTAGGCAAATACTTCATCACATCTTCACTCCTACGACGTATCTAAGGAAGTATCTCACAATCATCGATCGGTGAGGGACGCTTCGAGGGTGTCGCAGAAGCCGGCTTAGAGGGCCTCTTATTGAACTTCTTCAATGCCACCGCTGAAGATTGCTCATGATGGAAGGAAAGCTTGCTTTGGAACAAGAATTCCTCGTTCACAAGCTCGTAAATGTGTTGAACTTCTATTGACCTCACTTTTGTGAGGACCTCTTTTCTCTCTATAGAAGCCTAGCATCTAGCTTTAGGGTTTCCTAATGGCCTTCTTAGATGCCTAGAAATGGAACTCACTCACATAGAACTTCAAACCAATTCTACATTCACTTAGGGTTTCATAAGATTAAATCCAAATCCTCAATTATTGGTTGAGATGATGAGGGTTGAAACTGGTAGAAGCTCAAATTAAATTCCTATAGGTGGAGGAATCCATGGAGCCTAAAGTCCTAGGAATCCATGTGATGACCTATTGACCTCCGCAACACCCTCTTTGGTTTAGGAGAAGCTCATTGGGCATGAGGCTAGTTCCAAGCTAGAGAAGGGTTTACCCTTTGTACTAAAACCCTAAATTAAATAAGAAAATCCTAACATCACAAATGTAAATCAAAAGACAATTAGGCCACCAAGGTTAGGTTTGGGCCCACCTTATGCCTTTATCAAACTTAAAGAAACCTTAAAAATAAATAACCACTTAAATACACTAAATTCAACTCTAAGCTTAAATACTCAACACATATGAATGAAATTAAAATCAAACACACTTAATACAAAATCAATATAAAATAAATTTATTAAAACATCAAACCAAACACTACCAAAACCACTAGCCAACTTGAGCTCATGCGAAAAGCACTAAGATTATCTAGTTGAACTTAGATCAAACCCAATTAAAACAAATGAAATAGTAAATTAAATTGATTAATTTAATTAGTAAGAATAGTTAATCTTAAAAAAAAAATGGTAGGCCCAACCATCCAAAGACAAACACACCATGCAAGGCTCAAACTTAAGCCTAAGCCTTGTAACCCTAAAAGGCAAACCCATGACTCACATGACCCAAATAACCCCTCATGACACTACAACCCAAATAAGAATTAATTAAAAGTAAATTAAACACAAAACAAACACTAAAAGACAAACCATGCACACTTAACTAAGAGATCCACCAAGTGTCACCCTAGTCAAACCAACCCAAATCAAACTCAAGGGAATTCATGAATGACCAAAACTGAGTCAAGCCACCAAGTCCAAGCCCTCCCCAATCAGCTCTAGGTCTTGCCATGCCACCTCCATGGCCATTGGAGTTCCACCATGTTCAATGCATCAAAAATGGGGAAAGCTTCTTTACCTCTGCCCAAGCCTCTGAAATACCTTTGCCCATTCCCTGATGAGCCACCAGAGCCTCTCATGCACGCCAAGGCCTCTCTCATAACCTCCCATGGCTATTTAAGGCCCCAACCAGAGAGCCTCCACACACTAAAACTCTCCAATCAGCCACCCAAACCTTTATCCTTCAACAGCAAAAAGCCTCCCACATACCAAAACGGCCCAATCCCACCATCCATGGCCATTGGAGCTCCACCATGCTCAATGCATCAAAAATGGGGAAAGCTTCTTTACCTCTGCCTAAGCCTCTGAAATCCCTTTGCCCATTCCCTGAGGAGCCACCAGAGCCTCATGCACGCCGAGGCCTCTCTCATAGCCTCCCATGGCTATTTTAGGCCCCACCTCAAGAGCCTCCACGCACTGAAACTTCAAACCAGCCACCCAAACCGTTAGTCTTCAATAGCAAAAAGCCTCCCACATACCAGAACGACCCAATCCTACCATCCTAAAGCCACTCCGGCCACCACACAACCTTAATTTCACCTCTGAAACTCAGGGTTTTTTATGGCCTTGACATCAACCTCACCAAAACTCTATTTCAGCCCTTCTATTAGCTTAACAAGGTCCTAAAACCTCATCCCCAATCAAAATCCCTCTTTCCACGCGGCAACCAACCCTAACTTATAGCTAGAGTCAATTTCAAAGCAAATTGGAGCGAAGAGGAAATGCGCACATCCAAGGCGATCGTTTCCATCAACCCCAACCGAGGTCTCACCTCTTAGGATAAGGTAATGGCTCGAATCCACCATTTTTGCCCTCGGTTTGGTCTTTTGTGAAGCAAAACAACAATGCATGCTAACTTAGCCATATGGATAGGTTCACCTCACTTACATGAAACCATAGGATTAAATCCCATGCGATTTGGTTAAGTGTGGAGCGAGAACTTAGGGTTTGAGTGCGGACGGCTCTCAGTTCATAGAACCTTTGGGACGTTGAACCAATGTTGTTCGTTTTCGTGTATTTGAAACGGACGATGGGAATCGGACCGGGCAGACCACGAGATTGTATCAGTGCATCGAATAGGCGCCAGCTCAGCGAACCACGCGGAAAGGGCAGCGAGCCGCGGTGAACCGCATGGCACTTCAGAGCGTCTGACGATCTAGTCAGCGCCACTTGGATAAGTAAGAAATTCGGGGTTTCCAAAATAATTAAATCCAAAAAATGCTTATAGCTTGAATAATTAATAACACAACAAATAAAAATCATAAAAATAAAATAAAAATGCCACTGAACTCGGTGAACAGAGGATAAAATAGAAAAAAAATGAGATGATTAACCTATATTTAATTTTAAATTAATTAAATACATCATAAAGTATTGTAATTATAAAAACTTAAATATAAATGGGAAAATTATGAAGTTTACAACGAATAATCCCTTTATCATTTGAATAGTTACTATTTTTTTCAATGACAGAGGACTTCCCTAACACATAAAGTCATAATTTTTTTATTAAAATTATAATTATTTTGAAAAATAATTATAAAAGAAAAAAAGTCAATCAGATAAATACAAATTCAAGTGCAAATTAACACGAAACATTAGGGCAACAACCCTAAACACTAATATGACAATTTTTACCTCTAGAAATTTAAAAAAATGAAATTAAAACATTAAGGGTAAAATCGTAAAATTACAAATTTTGCACATTTGCACAAATTGTCTCCTAAACATAAATTAAACATAAAAATTAACTTAGAAATTCTTAGGATCATACCCAAATGAAAACATTAAATCAAATAATTAATTAAAGAAGGTTAATTTCATAACTATCCCTTTCATTATGAAATTATCTTAACTTAACATTTAACTTAAGTCTAACCCATCCTAGACTTGAGTCAACATGAATTTATCCTAAGACTTAACTTAGGCCTAACCCAATTTAGACCTAAATTAAATCAAATTTTAAAACTTGACTTAAGTCTAACCCAATTTAGACCTAACTCAATTCAAATTCTAAATTCAACTTAGGTCTAACCCAACTTAGACCTAACTTAATTCAAATTTTAAAACTTAACTTGGGTCTAACCTAATTTAGACCCAACTCAATTCAAACTCTAAATTAAATTTAGGTCTAACCAAATTTAGAACTAACTCAATCTAATTGTTTAAACTTAACTTAGGTCTAACCCAACCTAGACCTAGCCCAACTTAACGCAAATTTCAAACTTAACTCAAGTCTAACCTAACTTAGACTTGACTTAACCAAATCCTAAACTTGACCTAAAACTTAACTCAAACCTAACCTGACATAGGCTTAACCGAACCAAATTTTAAACCTAACTCAAGACTAACCTAAATTCAACTTAAATCAAATGTGGGTTAACCCGGTCTAACCCGAGCTAACCCAAATCAAACTTAAATCAAACCTAGGTCAACCCAGCCTAATCTGGGATAACCCAAATCAAACTAAAACAAACTTGGGTCAAGCCAGCCTAACTCGGGCTAACCCAAATAAAACTTAAACAAACTGGGGTCAACCTAGTCTAACTTTGGCTAACCCAAATCAATTTAAGTGCAACCTGGGTTAATCTGGCCTAACCTGGGCTAACCCAAATCAAACTTAAACAAACATGGGTCAACTCAGTCTAACCCAGGCCAGCCCAAATCAAGCTTAAACAAACATGGGTCAACTCAGCCTAACCCGGGCTAACCCAAATCAAACTTGGGGTAGTCCAAATCAACTTAAACTAATTCGGGCTAACCTCAGTTAACTTTAACCAAACTCAAAATTTACAATAGCTCAAACAGAGTTAAGGAGTGTTTGACCTCTTATAAGAGAATAAAAGCACACTTAATTTAAAACACAATCCAGAAACAATATGGGCTGAAGTGTAAGATTCGTAATAAATATAAAAGATATAACATAAAACACACCCTAAAAATCACTAAAACATAAACTTCAACTATAAAACACAACCCAGTTTGAGAAGGAGCTTTGAAGGAGACAACTCATGGCTGCTAACAAAGTATCTTTCGGTCACTCATGACTAATAAAATCACAAACCCAATGACCCTGGGACGACGAAACCATGAGATCTTAACTAAGTCATTTCAACATCAAAAATAAATTTTAAAAAAAAACATAAAATTTAATTGGCTAAGATGTCTTAAGCAACCTAAAATTTTCAACCCCCTAAAATCCAAAAAAGACAATATAAATTAAATCAAACCCTAATGAACAAAGATCACCGAACACAACTTTAACTCTGCTACCCGGGTCTACGAAGATCTCTTGGATGATAGCTCATGGTTATTGACAAAAATCTTCCGGACAGAGTAAGCTTGACCGCCCCTTTGGATTAAGTAGATCAGGGAACCCGACAATCCCGGGACAACAGAAAATCGTGGACATCTTGACCGGGTTGTTCTAAATAAAAAGAGTAATAATTAACATGTTAATAATCAAACTAAATATATTTATTTCTCTCACATTAAAATAAATCATTCTACTATGTTTTGCAAGGTTGTTAAAGACACAATACAAAATTTTGTCTTAGATTTATTTTACATGTTATTAGGTTGTTGCAGGGCTGTTATGAATAAATAAACTATTGTAGTAACCTAGGATCTTTCCTTTGAATCTTTTTTTTTATTATAGAGTTGGGAAGTGTCATGGTCAATTGACTATAAAACATCTGAACTATTCAAAAGAAGACAAAACACGAAGTGAATGATGAACCCCAACTAAATCATCAATGGTAGTTTGGATGATATCAGTTGACGAGTCCAACCTAAGTTAGGGTTAGTACTCATACCGTCAATTTGACTACATTCATTCTAGGTCTGCCCACATTATAGGTCGATATGTACATTTTTGTCTTTTACCTGGATTACCGGTAGGCTCACCTAAGGATTATGAATTTTTATATTTATTTTATGAATATAAATAAATATTGCTTGACACCAAGTAAAACAAAATATAACTAAGTAGAAATCTTTTTTTATGAATTTGTATATTTAAACAACCTTGATTGACACCAAGTAAAACTAAGTAGAAATCCCTTTTCGATTTAGGATTATGAAAGATGACAAGATCTGTAGACATGTGCATAAAATATTGCTCATATTCCTTGTCTTCAGACCCTCACTCGTTGCACGGAAAGGGATGGTTTGAACTGTAAGAACCACTACCCTATAGAGTGAGTTCTGTTTAGGCATACCGATGGACTTTTTGAACAGATCTTCTATGCATTCATCATCAAGGATCTGCATAGCCCATTAGATAGCTTGCTTGGATGCACTTAGCATTAATCAAAAACAACTAAATATTTGAGTGTGGTGAAGCATAAAACATTTAAATTTGAAATTTCAAAATATGTTCGCATTAGTCTTAAAACATTATGCACTTCATACATATATGCACTTCATACATACTTAAGCAGCTTGATTTATAATCAAGTCTTAAGCCTACTACTCCTAATGAATAATAACTACCCAATCGTGCATCTTCAAGACCAGCTATGCTTGATTTTGAATGTGATTAGGTAATTTAGATGATAGCCATTCCCGAGCAGGGTTGTAAGTCCATTATATTCTATGTTTCACTTCCTTTAGGTTAGGTTTCCGAAGTTTCACTTCTCTCGACAAACTTCACCCCAAGATTGTTTGTCTAGTTACGACGTAAATCCTCACATTCAGGCTCCTGCATGATTGTATGTCGTGCAGTATAAGTCCTAGTATTCTAACAAAACATCAGAATGAATCATTATTTTTTTCTTCAACAATGTCAAATGCTAAACAATAGGACAATCTGGGATACTACTGAGGTATCCTCGGTCTTCGAGTGTTCCCTACCTTTTATCCCCTTGGCCTCCGTTAGCAACTGTTCAACTTCTGAGCTTTTCTTATTTGGAAATCTAATGTCCAATCGTAGAAACCTAAACTTAATTTCTTGAGGACAAAACCACAACTTTAATCAATAGTTTTCTTAAGTAGCTTTAGTTACTTAAGATGTAATTAATTATAGGAATTTGCCTTTTTAGGAAGAAGACGACCTCAAAACTAATTAAAACCATATCTAGTCTTCAAATAAGATCGGGGACATAATCTATTGGGTTTAAATCGCAAACCAATGCAGATATCTAGTATTTGCTTAGTTTGAATAATCAAACCCATCGTAAAAATTGTATTTCTATTTTTCGAGGAGGTTTGCTAGTTTCGATGATGCGTTTGATTATTTGATTAACTAAAATCTTTAAATTTACACGAAATTCAAAAGCCCTGTATCAGAGCAAAAATAAAACCCGACAATCTCGAACTGCATCTCATTAATGTCCTGAAATCCCAGCATCCATAATATTACATCCTCGGTGGTATGGAGGGAGATGGGTAGATGTTGAAGCTTCCCATGTTTCTCGTGGAACCCCCAGTCATTTTGAGCAAAGAAAAAGCTTATGGACCACTGTCTCATTGGATCCTTCGGGTGGAAGTGTAGCGCCTTGTATATGAAAGACAAGGACATATGTGTTGCTAACAAATCTGCGTCAACTTCGACCCACGTTATTTGAAAAAGGCAAACCCAAAGATGGTCATCGCTACCCGATAAGAAAGTTGTGCGATGCAAACTCTGCTCGCCTTAAGAATGTCTACGAACTCGAGTGGCGGTTGAAATCACAAATTGGTTCGCAATATAGCCTCATGAACCGTGATGTATCCTAGAGAGGGAGAGTCAGCTCGATCGGTTTGGATTTACAGCTTCACCATCATATCATTCGAGAAGTAGTATTTCTTCTAGAACAGAATCAAGTTACTCTCTGTCGGCTTCGACACTGTGTCCTAGGAGTTCTATTACTTTCTCTGAGTTTTGGTAAGGCGAGGTCTCCCGGATGTCCTCATCTTAGCAGTGCGAAAGAAGATCGCAAAAGATCCCGGAGATCCTGCTGAGCAAGGTGAAGATAACTTTTGGAACAACTTTCTCCTTTTCCGCGAAAGAAAATCGTAAAAAAGTGAACTCAGATCACCTGCTGGGCCGGAATGGGAAAAACCTTTTTCACTCTACACTCCTCCTCTAGGACCCCCTCTGTACCTTCACAAAGAATATCAAAAAAAAGAGACTCCAAATCACCTGTTGGGAAAGGATGAGAAAAACTTTTTTCCCTCTCCATCGCAAGTTATAAGTTGTCTTCTTAGTTGGAGTTCATAAGGTGGTGTGGTAAGCCCAGAGGATGTCAGGCCACTGCCCCAATTAATAAAAAGCATATGATTGTCATTTCTCCACTCATTATGTATTTTTATTAATTTTTTTTGCATAAAAATGGCTCTCATAGTGAAATTCTCTGGCGTGTAGCTAAACTGATAATTTAAAACTTTATCATTTTCATGTTTGTATTCCATGTATTCCATCAACCTCCAGCATAATTTAATTATATGACTTATAAGTTTGATTTTTCTAAAATCTTAGAATTTTCCTTCGTTCTTAAATACCTCTACAAAAATATTTCTTCTCCAATCCACTCTTCTTAATCATGAAAATTATATTAAAAATATTTGTTGCCCAAACCACTGCAATATCACCCATAATGCTATAAATCTGATAAACCTTTTATTGAAACTTAAAAGCTTTATATTTATGCATCCTTTTAGAGCAAATTCAACTTCACATTTTTTTAAAAATTCTAAAATGGCGTAATCTTTTATTCAAGATGCTTATCCATAAAGATTTCTTCCTTAAGAATTGCATATAAAATTTTCTCAATGCAGCATTTCAACATTTATCATTTTCTTGATGTTGTCATCTTTAACTAAAATTTTGTTATCTTCAATTGTAATGCGCCTAATATGGTCAAAATCTTCATACCTCTTATATATTTCATTAACTGTTATATATTTTATTTTATTCTTCCTTAGAATACAGCCTACTGTATAAGTCATCCAAAGTTGAAGGAGAAATCTTCAAATTATATGAGTCAGTATCACATGCTAAATAATTCGAATCCGCCAAACAAAAACAAGAAAATTGGAAAAATTGCTAACCATAGGTGTCTTTTTTTTTTAATGCAGGAAGAAAAGAATGTTAAGCACAATCTAAAATGTGAGAGTATTAGCAGCATCCATAATGAGCAAACATTAAGGTAAGCTTCGGTAATGAAATAATTTAGAATTACTCGATTCTCTTATTTGATTTAAACTTTGATGTGCATTGTTGAACATCAAATTGTTTCAATAACATTGTTAATTCTCATGATTTTCATTGATTCATGGAAAAGCAATGCATCAGGAAAAAGAACAAAACAAACATAAGATCAATTACTAATAGGGCCTTTTAGATACACACCACGCAATTCTTATGTATGTACATATCTAACACCTAAATTCTAATTTTTGCATTTATATCACCCAAAATTTTCATATCACATAAAAAATAACACTATTTTAACTTTTAAGAAATGAAATACACATTTACATGCAAACATAAGGTAGCATATATGTAAAAATTCAAGTTCAGCTGTTAGACATGTAGATATATCACAATTGAGTGATATGCATTTAAATCTTCCTTACTAAAAACAGTACCTTCTATGCAGCACCGAGGTAATCCCTTCGCATAAAAGAGAGCAGAAAGCAGTATCAAACAACTACGATCAAGACAACTTACCTGAACTGTTGAACGAGATGATGCTGCTAAAAGAGAATAGCAAGGCTATGGAAGCTGAGCTGAATGAAATGCAACAAAGATATACTGAGATAAGCCTCAGATTTGCAGAAGTTGAAGGTGAAAGGCAACGGCTTGTCATGACAGTACGAAATCTTACAAACACCCTGAAGACATGAAGGAAATTGTACTTGTCTGCGGCATGCCCTTTCGTATTGTGCGGAAATGGCTCTACTAGCCAAGGTGAAGTAGTTAAATAAGACATATTACATAAATACCAATAAAATATTTACATATACAGATGGAAATTGTCGCATGAGAAGAACGTGAATATTCCAAATGACAACACATGAAGAAAGAGTTCTTTTAGATGTTCTCATAAAAATATGTAGGAGCATTTACATACATAGTACATAATTATTATTTATTTCCATATCTCACACAAACTATCATATTTACAGACATAGCACTTAAATCTTAATATCACATCAACATAGCACTATTACCACTTTTAAAAGTGAAATACACATTTTCATGCATAGATATAAAGCACCAAAGTATTCTGTATGTAAATATGAAAGTTTAGGTGCAAGATATGTAAATACATAAGAATTGTATGCTGCATTATAAATTTCCCAAATATGCATGGTATGCATATGCATACATCGTTTTTTAAATAAACAAGTGCGCGCGCGCGTGTCTATATATATATATATATATATATATATACCCTTCAAAGGAAAATTATCATTCATCGCTTATTTAGATATTGATGTTGACATCACCATTCTCCTCTCATTTATATTTTTATGTTATGATAGATAAATTTGAAATCAAAACAATTAGTTCTCTTCAAATCAGTGATTATTGGCATACACTACTTCAAGGTCTTCTAAGAAGGTTTGCATTTTGTGTGTGGTACGTATGATATTATGAACAACAAGTATATGGATGCATCGTTGATTTGATGATCAAGTATTCTTTAAAAAGCATCAAATAATTTACTCTTGCTATTTATAATGATGTTTAAGAGGACAAAGGGTTTTCATCTTACTTCGTAGAAATCTAAATAAAAGGAGAATGCATATATAAATAATCAGGTGACAATGTATACTAACCCCAAGGTTGTAAATGAACCACTGCACTTGATGAACAACTCGAACTCAAGTCAATTAATACTCAATCATATGTATTCAGTACTAGTGGTGAACAAATGTAGATTAAATATAAAGTTTCTAATGCAATTATCTGTAAATCAGATATTTGCATTACTACATTTTTACTAATTAAAAATTCGACTCAACATATCATATTGGGATCTCCTTTCTATTGTAAATAATGGTATTAGTTACACTATTTTTGATAAAAATATATTTCATTTCATTACAGATCCTCCAGAAGTAATTATTAATGAAATGAATCATATTAAAATAAATGCTTACATATTAATTATTTAAAAGAAAAAGTTTTTGAGAAAACACTCAAAACTCAACTGCAATCTCAAAATATGTAGTCGAAAATCTCTAAATTATTAGAAAATTTTCAAAAGAATATTTGTGAATAAAATCTTAATGCTTTTTGGAATAGAAAAATTTATAATGTTGTCCTACCGTATATTGAAAGGTTTAATGAGATGGATATGCAAACAAAGCTAGACCTTGTCAGATGAACGATACCTATGTTGCATTATGCAAAGCACAAATCTTTGATTTATTATCAGAGAAGTATGAATGCAACTTAAAAAAAAAAGAGAAAAAGCTAGGCTTGTAATCAATTATAAGCCACTTAAGAAAATCCTCAAATGGCTTCGATATCATATTCCTAATAAAAAGAATTTGCTTAATCACTTATACAAAGCTCATGTCTTCTTTAATTTGATTTAAAATCTGGCTATTGGCAGATTCAAATCAAAGAAGAAGATGGATATAAAACAGCATTTATTGTACCCTTTGAGCATTTAGAATGGAATGTCATTCCTTTTAGACTAAAAAATGCTACTTCTAAATTTCAGCATATTATGGATGATATATTCAAAAATCACTTTGAATACATCATTGCTTACCTTCGTAACGTCTTGATGTTCTTCAAAACACTTGAAGAGCACTTTAAAAATCTAAGATCCTTTAAATAGATAATCCAACAAGTTGGATTAGTCATTTCTGTCTCAAAGATTAAATTATTTCAAACTAAAATAAGATTTTTGAAACACAACATATCAAATACTTCTATTATTCTTATTAATAAAAGTACTAAATTTGCTAATAAATTTTCTGATCAGATTCTTGACAAAAGTCAGCTACAAAGATTCCTTAAAGCTCTAAACTATGTAGTTGATTTCTATAAGAATTTGACAATTGATGCTGATTCATTATTTGATAGATTAAAGAAAAATCCTCCTTCTTGGACAGATCTTCATACATTAGTTGTCCAAAAAATTAAGCAAAGAGTTAAAAACTTTCCATACTTAACTTTCACTAATCCTGATTTCTTTAAAATCGTCGAAACAGATGTCTCTAAGCTAGGTTATGGTGGCATTCTAAAACAAATTAATTCCTCTAAAAAAGAAGAATTAATTCGTTTTACTTTATCCTATCCAAGAAAAGTATTCTAGTATTAAAAAGGAAATGTCATCAGTTGTAAAATGTATTTTAAAATTTCAAAATGATTTTTTGAATAAAATTTTTTTACTCCGCATTGATTGCTCTTCTGTTAAATTTATTTTACAGAAAAATGTTAAAAATTTAGCTTCCAAGTAAATTTTTGCTACTTGACAAGCTTAATTATCTATTTTTGGCTTTGATTTTGAATATATTGAAGGTGCTTCAACTCTCTGTCTGATTTCTTAACCTATGAATTCTTACAAGCATCCTCGAGGGTGGATCACCCCTATCAGCATTGAATGTCTTCCTCTAATCCAAACCTTAGAGGTGCAGCTTCCTCTCGCGAGGGGAGAGGAAGTCATGTGATGAATTCTACCACTGCTCCAGATCCAACTGATCTACGAGAATATCTTTATGGAAAAACTCCTGCTCTAATCCAAAAAAAGAAAAAACGTCATCTACTAAAACTACTCATTCCTCAAAGAAGTCGTAGCATCTGAACTAGTTTATGTCACTAAACTGATCAAACAAAACATTATTGATATAAATTCTGAGGATTATCATATAAATAATCCCAATGCCTTATTTAAAGGATTTTTGGGGAATAACCAATTTCCTTATGAGTATTTCACCAAAGATACTTATGAGAAAATTTTGATTCAGTTCAAATGCGTCGCCTTTTAACATACTAAGGACGATACAACTCGATCTATTTTATACAATAAATGTATAATACAAAAAATTATTCAACTTAAGCTTTGGGTTTAACTCTGCTCCAAGAAGGAATAATTTATTTAACTGAAAATTTACAACATAAAATTGCAGTTACTTATTGGACATATGTCCAATAAATGATAAAGGTTTTACTTAGTAAACCATATACAAAAACATTCATAGTTTATCATTGTCATTAAAGATATTGTTAGCGAAGAACTACAATCTTGGTTCTACCGTTGGTAGGAATAATTTGGGGCAAATCTAGAGATTTTACCCGAACCATTAAAAGATTGTTATACTAAATAGATTGAGACTTCTGCAAAATGAGAAGCATTAGTCCGAGAAAATTATTGCAAGAGCATAATTTTATTTATTTTTTATGGACTGTAAGATTCCTTGAGTTCGAGCTTGGACTATAACTTAGGAAAAGATGTGTCTAGTCATCTGTGTCTGCAAAGAAATTTTTTACTAAAATTGTGGACTCGAAATACTATTGATAAAAAAAATCGTCAAATTAAGATTATCATTCAAACTTCTAAAGTCTCACAATCCTCATTAGTAGCTTCTGCTAATGACATATTATTTATCAAAGAAATTTATGAAGGTGCTCGTAAAAAAATACTCTCATAAAAATGAAAAATGGATCCAAAAACGCTTATGGAGATCTATCAAAACAATTATATGAGTTATTCAAATCTCCAATATTTTTTCTTGAAAGTGACAAAGAAGACATGTTACCCGACGGAGAATCTGTCGTCGACAACAATAACCAAGACAACCGCAAAGGACAAACCAACTAACCAGAAGAAGCGGTGATAAAGTAGCAGCAATAACTTTTATAAAGATACCTTATAAAAGTTATTCTCTTATATTAAGTAGATTCTTTCTTATCTAGAAAGAAAGCTTTTCTTTTTTAAGAAAATTATGTGTATTACTTCGATTTTTACTTTTGCTGAAAGAATTTTAATTAACTATATTGTAATAAGTTTGGAGTCCGAAGTCTAAGTCTGTTGCTATATATAGAGCTCATTTATTATATTTTCTTGTACTGAATATCAATTTTTTTTTTCTTCTGTGTGGTCTTCCATCTCTTCCACTGAGTCCAAAATAAGCTTTCGCAGTGTAAGTTTTTAAGTTTAAATAAATATCTAGTTTATAATTTTTTGCATTTATATAATTGGGTTTGATCGGTATCAGAGTCATCTCAAGCTAAATAGCCTCAGAGAGCTCTAAATGAACAAGTTTTTATAATAATATTCAACACGAATAGATACACACGCGCACACACACACGCACACACAGACACACACACACAGATATATATATATATATCTGTGTGTGTGTGTGTGTGTGTGTGTGCGCGCGCGTGTGTATGTAAGTTATGTGTATTATTCAAATTTTTTCTTTCACAAAAAGAAATTTAATTAACTACACTGTAATATGTTTAAAGTCCAGAGTTTGAGTTCGCTGCCATATATAGAGCTCATTTATTATATTTTATCGAATATCAGTTTTCTTTCTTCTGTGTGGTCTTCCACCTCTTCCATTGAGTCTTTAATAAGTTTCCGCAACGTAAGTTTTTAAGTTTGAATAAATATCTAGTTTATATTTTTTGTGTTTGTATATTTGGGTTTGATTGGTATCAGCCTCATCACAGGCTAAATAGCCTGGGTGAACACTAATGAATAAGTTTTCATAATAATATTCTGCAAGAATATATACACATTCATACATACCCATATAGATATACATATATAATATATTGTGTGTGTGTGTCTACATATATATAAACAG
>NW_018164549.1:2226882-2227467 GCF_001263595.1 Phalaenopsis equestris | reverse complement strand
ATATATGTATGTATCATATCAATATATATTGGATATCGTCGTTCCCCTCTGCTAGGGTTTCGCCTCGTGGCGAACCCTAGCTTTCTGCTACACGAATCTCTCTCGAGTGTCTATTTCCCTGTTTGGTCTTCGTCGACGTTGTTCTTTCCAGACGACTAAGCAGGCTCGAGTTTTCGCATTTCTTTCCAAACGACATCATCGTTTGTCCACGACGCCCCTTGCGTTGTCTCGATTTGGCGACAGAGCTGTTGCTCTACTCGCAAAGTCGCAACTGCGTTCTCGTCTACCGATCTCACCCCTCTTTTGCGATATTTCCTCACAGAGTGAATGACGCCGACCAAGGTGATGGCTTCAGGGGTTCTTTCCTACGCCGCTGCTCTCGCCAGTGATAACCCCGCTCCCGCCCCTCTTTCGAATATGTTTCTGCAACATTACCACGATACTTTTACTCTTGGCGTCGAAACCGGATTTCTCAAAAAAACATCCCGTAAAAACGGCAAACCTGCAATCTTTCTCACAGAGACCGAGATCTCCACCCTAATCTCCACCCTAGCTGCGCCCTGCCGACTGTTCTTAGTAGGTAAG
>NW_018164549.1:2199976-2226871 GCF_001263595.1 Phalaenopsis equestris | reverse complement strand
AAACCCTAAACTTGAGCTAATTCGAAAGGATTTTGAGTAAATGAAGCTGAAAGGGGGTTGGAAGATTGGTAAATTGGATGGTCCGCTCATTCTCATTCAATTATCAAATTATGAAGACTACGCCCATTTATTTGCGACAAGACTCCTTCGAATAGACAACTAGGTGATGATGGTTTAAAAATGGATGGTGGATTTTGACTTTCGTACTGAACCTCCTACCATTCCTGTTTGGTTGCGCTTTCCACGTTTGAAGGTCCACCTTTACGATCAAGAGCTCTTCTTCGCTTTAGCGATGGTATACAGTAAACCTCTCAAAACTGATACGCCTACAATGAATCTAACTCGGCCTTCTGAAGCTAGAATTTTGATTAAACGGGATATTAGTTTACCTTTTCCAAGAGAGATGGATTGGCACACAGCATCAGGAATTTTGGCAGCAAGCAGAACTTGAACAGATACCTCTTTATTGCACCCACTGTCGTATGTTTGAACACTCTCTTTCTCAATATTATCAGTTGCATCTGAATCTAAAATCTTCAAGTAAAAATGCTACTGGATCTGTCCCACTTCATACATGTCCCTCTTCCGCTCCCGAGTGCCTTCCACAGACTATTGAAACACTGTTTGACACGATGTCACCTCTCCCTCCCCCTACCGGAGACAATACTATTTATGTTTTTTTCGACTGATGTATTGGTAGATGGTTTACTTAGGCATTCTACAGTCTCTATCACTGTTGAAAACAATACTACAGGATCCTTACCTCCAAAGGATATTCTTCAGTCCGATAATCAGGATAGTATAGCAGCTCCACATCCTTAGGAAGCATCGGGTGCTGAGGCGACATGTTTACCATCTCTTCAGAATGAGAATGTTGTTACTGTTATTCAGGAGCTGGGGGCTCATCCTCTTCTACATGTCCGACAATCTGTTGACCACACTGATCAGATAAGTCAGTCTTCGCATGATGAATGGCAGGTATACACATCTAGGAAGAAATATATATATATATAGACATACATACATACATCATATCTATTAGATTTATTTCTAGATAAGAAATAATTTTCATAATTTAAGGGAATAACTTTTATAAAATAGCTTTATAAAAGTTATTGTTGCTACTTTATCACCGTTTTTTATGGTTAGTTGGCTTGTCATTTGCGGCTATCTTGGTCATCTTTGTCGGTTATATATTCTTGATCGAGTGACATGTCTTCTTCGTCACTCTAAAAAAAATATTGGAGCTTTGAATAACTCCTGAAATTGCTCCTCATAGATCTCCATAAGCTGTCTCTAAATTCATATTTCATTTTTATGAAGGTTTCTTGTGAATGCCTTCATGAATTTCTTTGATAGATAATCTGTCATTACTAGGAGCTACTGATGAGGATTGTGAGGCTTTATAAGTTTGAATGATGGTCTAAATTTGATAATTTTTTTCATCAATATTAAGTTGAGTCCACAATTTTAATAAAAAATATCTTTGCAAACACAGATGATT
This sequence comes from Phalaenopsis equestris, assembly GCF_001263595.1. Taxonomy (NCBI): domain Eukaryota; kingdom Viridiplantae; phylum Streptophyta; class Magnoliopsida; order Asparagales; family Orchidaceae; genus Phalaenopsis; species Phalaenopsis equestris. The sequence goes on along the minus strand of NW_018164549.1, from coordinate 2,225,367 downwards.
AGACGTATTTTTTCCTAAGGTTATAGTACAAGCCCAAATCCAAGGAATCTGACAGTCCGTAAGGACATAAACAAAATTCTGCTTTTGCAATAATTTTCTCGGACTAATGCTTCTCATTTTTGGACAAGCCTCAATCCATTCAGTATAGCATTTTTTTAATGGTTAGCATAAAATCTCTAAATCTTCCGGCAACCATAGAATCAAGTTGGAAATTTGCATACATACATACGTACATTTTTTTATAAATACATACATAAATACCTACATTTAGTTTTATATATATATATATATATATATAACTATATGGAGGTATGGATGTATATAAAGACATAGATAGAAGGATACACGTAGATTGTGTGGGATGGCTCAAATATGACATCATGCTCACACGATAATCACCACATTCAAATAATTTCAAAAAGAGAAAATACAAAAAAATTACATAAGAGACGAAAAGAAAAAACCAAAAAGTGTCAAAATACGGAGTATCAGGTAGCTAGAGAGCGACCAAATTTTGTCTTTTCTCTGACTCTAGTTCTAGGGAAGGAGCCATTTAATAAATTGGTAAGATGAGTGTCATTGTCAGTAGTAACTAATGTGTCATCCAATAATTTCCCGAGCTCGAGTCGGCCTTCGTTCTTCTTCTTCCTCTGTAATAGACCTGTTATTCCTCATCTGAAGAGAAGATTAGCTCACCTGATAAGTGGATTGGTCTAAAGTGTGTCGGTCATGTGTAAGGTGTTGAACATTAGAAGCAACAACTAATTGTACCAGTTGATCTTTAATCAAATCGAAGGAGCACTCACATGTGTCTTGACATGTAAGTGGGTCTTCTTCAATAACAGTGAGTGGTATAAGCAAATTTGGATCTGTACCTGTAGTATGGTGTTTTTCATCAGGAACTACGGTGTTGGAAAGAGGATCGGGTTGCACCTTCTCAGCAGGGATGGGCTGATCTTTAGTGGTATCGGTCTTAGATGAGGATGCAAGCGATAACAAATAGTAGAATTATAGTCAAACATACTACAATGAGAGCAATAAGGAGGGTGTGGTTCTATTTCAACATTTTGTCAATCGTTGTGAGTGGTGTCAATCCATACCTCATCCGGAACTGGTTGAGTGATATCTCTCTCAACTAACACACAAACCACATAGGGTCGCAGAGGGTCTGGTGACAGCAAGCGTAGGACTATCAATCATGAGAGGCTTATCGTAAGAGAGGCTTATCATAGACAGTTGTTAAGAAGTAGAGATTTTTCAAGTTGAAAAGATGTAATTTTAACCCCAGAAACTTTATCTAAACAGAAATGATTAAGGACTCCATTTTTTTATTAAAATCTATATATATATTTGTGTGTGTATGTGTGTGTAAATTTAATGCAATTCTTTTTATTTTCTTATTTCAATAATCTTGTTTGTTAGTACTTATTTATGTCATTGTAAAAAACTTATTCATAACTTATATATTATTTTAGATATATTATTTTAGATGCTCTATATAATTTAGTTATATGCTAATTTGAAATTTATTCAATTGCTTATATGTCTAAATTTGTAAAATTATTATTTATTAACTTTATATGAAAAATCAAGTAAAAATTGAATTTTTTTATATTATCTAATAAATCATATACTCATTTGAATTATTAGATTATTCAACTAATATAAATAAATACAAATTAAACATGACATTAAAAAAATTTAAGCAAGCCAAATATGAGCGCATATGTGAAAGCTTGGCTCAAGCTCAAACTGAACATGAACAATTTAAGATTCGACCAAGTCAAGTCTAATCCATTACAGACTCGACTCGGCTCAGCTCAACTCGATTACAATCCTCGGGTCCCTCCCTACCACTCTCCCTCTCTTACGAAGCATATACTACATATATTGAGGTGTTATATGAGTGATTATCCCATAAAATAAATTAAATTGAACTATCAACAACAACAAACCTTTATCCCACTAAGTGAGGAAATTGAAATATCAAATTATTAATTTTTAACCTATTATTTATAAAGTTTCTATTAAATAAAAGTCTGAATAAGTATTTTTTTCCTTCTAAACTTAAAGAGTTAAATCTATCAAATTCATTTCTCCACTACAATTTAAAATCCCACAAAGCAACAAAGCCTAAACACAACTTTCTTTTTAATACGTTACTAGGTGATTCTATCAAATTCACTTCTCTCCTCCAAACCTGCAAAAACATCGATAAAATAAAGATGGCTTAGCTCATCTCCCTCTTATCTCCGCTCGCTTTGCCAAAATTCCCTAGTTACTCTATCTCCCTCATTACTCATTCTTTTTGAAGAGTTAAGCTTGACTTGCCTTCGTTTCCTTCACATCATTTCTATCATCAAAACCCTAAACTTAAAGTATGTCACTTAGCTTCACTGCAGGAAGCACACCAATTCTGCGGGGTTACCCTGTCTTCATTAAGGCTGATGCATCAAAGAAGTCACACGTCCATGAATCTATTATAATTTCAATGTTTTACCTCCACAAATGAAATCATAAACGCTCTCTTTTTAACATCATTGAAACTAGTGGCCTATTTAATTTCAATATATGGGCGATTGCATCTAAAAATGCAAGCAAAATGAAATATAAAATGAACAATCAACTCAGCTGCAATTTCAGCAAATAACGCGCACTCCTCGTGGCAATCATAATAAGATCATCTAAAAAAACATATAAAGTGATGTTGAATAATGTGGAGACTAGGTCCACCGTAATTTAATTAGCTTCCTAATTAAGAATCTCACATACCGCTCACCTACCTTCCTACCTACCTCTCACCTACTTCTCACCTACCGCTCTCTTGGTTTCTATAAATAGTCTCTTATGGCTTGTCATAAAAAAGCCAAGCAAGGCTAAGTCAAATCCTCTAAGTGAGAAAGAGAGGAAGAGAAAGAGGAAGAGAAAGAGAGAAAAAAGGAGATAAGAAAATAGAGATTTTCTTGTAAACGTCGAGGCGCTCGACGATGTAATTCCTCAAAGAAATAAAATCCTCTGCAGCTCCATGTACGTAAGCAAATTTGTCGAACCACGTAAATTTTTGTGTCGCTCTTATGTTTTTTCTGCGTGCAATTTTTCTCGTTTCATTTTTTTTTGTTTTATTGTCGTTATTTTTCACAACAACTGGTATCAGAGTCGTGGTTTCGGATCTAAGGAAGAACGATGAGGGGAGACGAAGAGATGTTATCGGAGATCGAGAAGTTTAATGACACAGATTTTGGTTACTGGAGGATGCAGATAGAGGATTGTCTCTATGGAAAGAAACTTCATCTTCCATATGAAAGAGGCTGAATGGAATCTGTTGAATCGGCACGTTCTGGGGGTTATTCGACTAACCCTGTCGAGATATGTTGTTGCCCACAACGACATCAATGAGAGAAAGGCTGCAGATCTCATGGAGGCTTTATCAGGTATGTATTAAAAGCTATCGGTGAATAACAAAGTGCATCTGATGAAAAAGTTATTCAAGTTGAAGATGACGGAATGTGTGTCTGTCGTTCAGCATCTGAATGATTTTAACACCATCACAAATCAATTATCGTCTGTTTAAATTGATTTTGACGATGAGATACGAGCATTGATATTGTTGGCTTCATTCTCAAATAGTTGGAAAACCATGAGAATGACAGTTAGCAACTCTACAGGTACATCTAAGCTGAAATATGATGATATTCGTGATTTAATTTTGGCTGAGGAGGTGCGCATGAAGAATTCTGGCGAGGTCTCGTGTTCATGTTCAGTGTTGAATGTTGATTCCAGAGGGAGAACCATAGAGCTATAAAGAAATCTTGCAAGATGAGAATTCGAGCAAGTGAGAGCTGACCAAGGAGGAGGAGACGGATTCCCTATCAGAGAATCGGGCTTGGCAGTTGAGAGAACTTCCACCAGAGAAGAATACATTTCATAAAAAATGGGTATACCGGGTAAAGACTGTGTTTGATGACAGTAAGAAGTGCAAAACTGGACTAATTAAAAAGGACTTTCAGTAGGGGCAGGATATTACTCATGCAGTGGGAGTTGTAAGCAAATACAGGAGTAACCCAACAAAGAGCTTGGTGGTACAATGCTATGTTGACGGTGATATGTCAACTGACGATGTTACTTGTGAGAAGTTGAAGTTGTGCTCGACTTCAGCTGATCTTCTGGCATGAAGACAGGAGCTTTGAGTTGCAGAGGTGGAGAATATCATGTTTGAGAAAAAGGTCGGTACAGCTAGTAGATGATGTAGTCAGTAGGTGATGCAGCCAGTGTCTCAATCTCCAAGTGGGAGAATTATTGGGCAATGTGGAGACCAGGTCCACCGCAATTTAATTAGCTTCCTAATTAAGAATTTCACCTACCGCTCACCTACCTTCTCACCTACTGCTCACCTTCCGACCACTCACCCACCACATCCCACATACCGATCACCTCCCTTTCTATAAATAGTATTTTATGATTTGTCATAAACAAGTAAAGCAAGGCCAAGCCAAGTCCTCTAAAAGAGAAAGAGAGGAAAAGAAAGAGAGAGAGGAAGAGAGAGAATAAAATGGAGATTTTCTTGTAAACGTCGAGGCGCGCCTCGACGGTGTAATTTCTCGAAAAAATAAAATGCTCTGCAGCTCCATGAACGTAGGTAATTTTTCCGAACCATCGTTCTGGTATTTTTTCTGCGTGCAATTTTTCTAGTTCCATTTTTCATATTATTGTCTTTGTTTTTCACAACAATTGATTCTATTTAAATTCCTAAATATAACTCAGAAACTATCAAATTTTGATTTCAAATGTTAACAATGGTTATGAACCAAAACAAACTTTTTCCTCCGGGAGCAAGCAAATTAAGCAAAAAAGAGCAAAGAGGCAATGAAACCGCATGGAAAATTTCATTTCATTGAATAAATCGGTAAGGCAAGAGAAAAATAAAATGGAATCTATACAATAGGAAGTTCATTCAAGCATACCCTGACCACCTCTCCCTCTCTAATACCTCGAGAAATCTCACAAGGTAACAATCAAGACAGCAGAAAAACTTTAGATTGAAAAATGGAGGTGACGTTAAATGACAACAGACGTTGAGAGAGTTCTTAGGGTTTAATGGATCAATGAACCGCGCACCTCAGTCGCTAAGAAATTCTGATCCCGCGAGCAGCAGCGTCGTCAGAAAATGCAAATTGCGAGAAGGCACGTTTGCAGCTCATCCAATATTATTTTGTTTTTTTTTTTATTATTTTGTATTATATTGTATAAAATAACTTATAAGTGAGCATAAATATTACAGTATGTTAAAAAAATTGATGCTGAGTGCTGCTCTGCTTTATGACTGGCTAATTATTTTTCAGAGTAACTTTTTTAAATTCTTGTAAGAATTCCAGTATGGTGTGTTATTTATTTGAATATAAAATAAATAAAATGGAAGTGAAATGAATTTAAATATAAAGCTAAAAAATGATAGAAAATGTTATCTCTGGATGATTCTAGACGTAATGCACGAAAGGTCTGTTTTTTTTTCCTCTGTTTTCTCCGTACATCGTGTTGTGTCTGGACCGACTCCAAACACAATTTTTTTTCTAAAAATGAAGGCCAACAAGTTGCTCGACCATAGCGGCAATAATGGCTTTTAAAGGCGAAAAACAGGAGTAATATTTGTGGTTTTGACAACTGCCATCGAGGGTCGAGGCAATTAGAGGGCAACGACGATATAGTGGTTTTTGGTGGCAACAACAGATATTTTAGTATATTTGAATTTAGTTTTATTTTACACCAATAATGTAACAAGCCAAATAGCCCCTAAGTTGGGATCATTGTTTACTAAATTTTAATAGCAGAAGTATCATGGGCACCAAAATATTTTTTTAAAATATTGTATGTAGCTTAAACATAAAATGTAGTATTTTAAAATGAGTATTAAATTATTAGTGGATAAAAATAATGTGTAAATTTATATGACAATGATGAAAATGTTGTTTCACTCCCTCAATATCTATCCTTGAAAATTAATTAAATCTCTATTTGTCAACCAAAATGGTATATATCTCTTATAAAATCTCGTAGTTGTCCAAATTATGAGGGCCTGTGTCCTTCTTCAAGTGTGCTTACAAGTGAAACATACTATTTAAAAGAAAAATAGAAGATACAATTATTTGAATTAATTTGGAGACCATCTAAACTCTATTTTTTTAAATGGTTCCTCTAATTTTGTTAATACAGTTAAATACTAAAAATTATCATCTAATCAGAAGGGAACAGCATAGACAATACAAGGTTGTCTACTAAGAAGGATTTCAAATGATTTCAAATGGAATGGTCATAAGAAGGATTTCAAATGAGACAACCCAAGGTTGTCTACTAAGGCATCACCCCTGCTTTCGCCAAAAAACCAATGTTTCATATTAACATTAACTTCGACGTCCACTTTTGCTTTAAATGTTGATTGTAGTGATCTTCAATATGGAATGTGTCATTGACCTGCCCACTATCAAAAAGAATGTCAACACCCAATATGTATAAATAGACATCAAAAGTAAATTTTTCATAACTACTTTTGAAGTGCCAACATTATTGTACCATGAACCAGAGCATGACTGAAAGTTGGTCGATACTTGGTGTGTAGTAATTCTTCTGGATAAGAGAAAACTAACATTATTGACTATTCGGAAATCAAATGTACGTGTTAAACATAGTTCAAAAAAATAGAGGGATTGAATGTAATTATTATTTATTTGCATATCTAACACCTAAACTTTCATAGTTACATGCATAACACCTAAATCATTTACATAAGAATTGTATGTAAATGTAAATATGAATGTTTAGGTGTTAGATCTGTAAATACATGAGAATTGTATGATATGCATGTAAATTTCCATTAATCGAAAGCAAGTAAACAACGGTGTTGAAACATGTATGTATGAGCTTAAATATTTTGGTATTTATCTTTGTATATTGGAGTGGGTATCCTGATTTTTAAAACCCTTATATTGGAATGGAGTGAAGATGGACAGAGTTCGATACAACTAAGATAATAATTCTCTCTCTAAAATGACAATATGAACATAACAAATTCAAACCAAATACTAAAGCTATTTCTTGATATAAGGAAAATGTTATTGATTTTCAAAGATCAATAGTTGTGTTCATTAATTTCCATCTAATATTACCTTATTAACCACTTTTAAGAGCTTGTCTAAGAAATCATCCATTGAATCACAATAGCTAAATAATATTTTTTATTAGCTATCATGAATAGTCTCGAACATCTTTGTAACTTCTAGATTATTAGGTAAATTAGAGCTCTATAAATAAACATGTAAGGTTCACTTATTACACTAAAGAGAGAAAACCAAAATAGGAACTTTGCTTTCTTTCAACAACAATGAGAAGGCTTTTCAATGTCTGCTCCAAAGCCTAAGTGGTGAATTCTCATAAACCTAAAAAGCAATCAAGTGCTAATGTCAACGTGAAGTGCTCTCACAAACATAATCAACTTATAAACTATGCCAAAACCTAAATCAATTAGAGCTACCTATACCCGAATTGGATAAACAGACCATAACCCTCAAATATGAGTTAGTGAATTCACCATATAATTACACTATTTGAGTTTTAAAATCACAGTAAGAACAGACTAAAAAAAGAGAAAGAAGAACAAAACTTGAATGAAGCAAGATATAAGAACACGAAGCCTAATAAGCCTCGGATCTCAGCTCTAAATCAAAAGATATGAGTTAGGAAGAGACAAACCCGAGAAATCCTAGAAAGATTCAAACAAAAAACATACTGAGACAATATATTGGATTAGCAAAGTACAAACAACAACAAAAACACATGCCCACAACAAATTTGTTCATGATGTTGAGAGATTCAAACTAATGTAATATTCTACCATAATGTAAATTTCACTTATGCATAATTCAGTCTCTGAAGTGTGGTCGGTGTTTTAAATTTTTTTGAATTTTATTTTTCTAAAAGAAAGAATCTTTGATTTTTTATTGGTTTATTTGAGGGTTGGGTGGATCTTGAAGTGCCAAGAATGATTTTTTTAGTGTACTGCAATGTTAAATTTGGATCTTTCTGAAACTACTTCATCTGCTATTGAAATTGTCATTGAATCTGAAAACACCAATGAAAATCCTAAGTTTGTTTCAAGAGAACTAGATGTAGTAGTTGTAGAAATAAATAATGTTGAAGTTCTTGCTAAGAAGTTAAGAAAGAAGAAATCCTCAGTTTGGGAGTATTTGTTGAGACAATAATCACAATCAAGGGAGTTGCAACCCCTTTTTTTAAAAATACATATGTTATTGTCCCAAATTTCATAAACCTAAGAGTGATGCCACTTCACAACTACTTAGGCATGTCAAATATTTTGAAAAAATCAAAGCAAAGTACAAACATGGTGATTCATTAAAACCCTTAATTTGTTGCCTCGTGATGCTACAGTAGATATTGAGATTCTTATTATCCATGACCCAAAAAACTATGATCAACATAAAATTAGATAGATAATTGCTAGAATGATAATCATGCATGAATACCCATTCATGATGGTTGAGCATTTGTGTTTTAGTATCTTGTTAAAATCATTTAACCCCAATTATGAGAGAGTGTCTAGAAATATGATTAAAAATGATTGTATAAATGTCTATGATATTGAAAATAGAAGCTGTGAAAAATTCTAAATAATGTACATAGGTTTTATTTACTTCTAATTGTTATACTTCAAATGAAATTGTTGGTTATATGAGTCTGACTCTTCATTATGTTGATGATTCTTGAAATTGCAAAAAAGAATCATTAATTTTATTTAGTTGGAACCAGCTCATAGTGGTATTTGTATTTTTAATGCTATATATTTTTGTTTACTTGATTGGAATCCCAAAGATAAGGTGTCCACCATAACATTGAACAATGTCACTAATAATGATGTTGTCGCTAGCTCTCTTAGAGCTAATTTTTAGTCGAGAAGTAAGTTACATTTTCAGGATTCTTTCTTCCATGTTAGATGTTATGCAGAAATATTATATGGTTTAAGTGGTCTTGAAAGAGGTTTAAAGTCTAATTCATCTAATAAGAGAGTCTGTCAAATATCTAAAGAAGTCACCAATCACACTTCACAAGTTTGTTGAGGTCTTTAAACAGCTAAGGGTTTCAACCATCAAGGGATTATCTGTTGATGTGCCTATAAGATGAAACTCGACCTATCTAATGCTTGAATGTGCTTTTGCTTATAGAATTATTTTTAATCAATATGCAGCTTGAGAATGCAATTATAAAGGATTGTCATCAAATACAAACTGATAGAGGTATGAGACAATAATAAATTTTTTTGTCATTTTTTGTAGTGTAACAAAAGTTATTTCATGTTCTTCATACTCAACATCTAATATTTTCTTGCAAATAGTTATGCATATAAAGAATTTATTGATGGAAAAGTCTTCTTCTTCTTATGATTATATTAAAGGAATGACCCTTACAATGAAAATCAAGTTTAATAAATATTGGGGCGAGTGTAATATTCTTATGTCTGTGGTGGTTGTGTTAGTCCCTCGACCAAAGTTTAAGTTTCTTCATTATATGTTTCCAAAAATATACTCATCCATTGAACTCAAAAAATTCAAGAGGTAGAGGTTAAAGATATTATTTGGAATTGATATGATGAATATACACTTGATTTTGCAATCTCTAGTACATCAAATATTAGCGAGTCTTTGAACTTTCTAAGTGACTTATATTTTCCATAAAATTTTGATTATAGGCTAGGATTTAAGGATTTTATAGTATCATCAAGATCCGTTCAACCCTCAAAATCATATTTGCAGATAAATCTTGAAAAGAGTTTATTTTTGGCCAATAATGATCAATTTGATATTCTTGAGTGATGAAAATTGAACACTCTCAAATATCATGTTTATCCCAATTTTTAGGGACATTTTATTAATTTCATTAACCACGGTGGCTTTAGGGTCTGCTTTTAGTGTCTTAGAGAGTTCTTCATGACTACATGTGTTCATTGTCTACAAAGACAGCCAATGCACTTATATATGCATCTGGTTGGATTAGAGCTTCCATATTGTTGAAATTCAGAATAATGCGGAATAAAGTGGAATTCTTTATTATTTCATTGATATGAATGATGGTATAAATGACCCTTACAAAAATTCTATAAGAAAAATAATAAAAAAGAAATAATATGAAAGGAAAGATATATCACTTGATGTCTCCAATAATTAATTCATATTAATTATTAGGATATATAAGAAATAACATAAAATAGAAAAACAAATAATTCCTAATTCAATGACATAAATATAAAATAGGAAATGAAATATCTCCTTATATTAAGGAAATAATTATTAAGGAAATAATTTTATTAAGGAAATAATTTATTCCTCATAACTTCTTATAGGAATAAATTATTTCCTATTATAATTCTTAACACTCCCCACAAGTTTGGAATGTATGTTAATAATTTTTATCTTGCTGAGTAGTGAAGAAAAATTAGTCGTTAGGATTATTGAATTTGCTAGATTCAGGCTTGATTGAATTTTGAGTTTGTTTGTCATATGTTTTGACGTACAATAGAGATTCAGGCTTGGTTGAATTTGCTGAATTCAGACTTGACTGAATTTTGGGTTTTGTAGGGAAGACAACTTATAGGAAAACTGACTTTTAGTTGACTGCGGTTGTCGTTGGCTGCAGAAAAAACATGTAAATCACACTCAGTAAATTCTACTAACAGAAATGGCAGCAGAAGAATGAGCGGCTGGAAACAGATCTCCCCCTGACGCTTGGGCCAGGGAAAAAAATTACAGAAGAAATGGTCGGATGGAAACACAACTCCCCCTGACGCTTTGGCAGGGAAGAAAAATACTGCAGGAGCCCTGACGCTTTGGTGGGGAAGAAAAAAAATATATAGTACGAGGAACAGTCGGCGATGGATTTTGCTGGCATAGTGCAGGAGCCCTGACGCTTTGGCAGGGAAGAAAAAATACTGCAGGAGGAAGTGCCGACGATAGATTTTGCCGGCATTGTTCGATCCACGACAAAGATATCTCCGACGAGATGATGATGAGGCGGGTGGCGGCATCGCTGGTGTCACCCTAGCTGGAGCCCCATTGCTAGTGTCGACATAAGAGGATACACCGCAGGAAGTACCTTTTTTTTATGGTTTGTGGTGATGTCTGGCCAAACTCCAAAGCATATTTGCTATAATGGTTTCTTAGGAGCTGTGTAGAGAAGTGAAGTAAGATCACCCAACTTTCTGAAAGACCTCAGAGAAGGAGAATCCTGGGAAAATAGGAACCCTTTTTGGCCTTGGCAGCAGTGGCGGCAGCTAGTCCCCGGACATGACTTGTGCTCCTGGCAGCGATCAGACCGACCTTTTGCCCTGGCAGAGCATCACAGTGAATGGTTGATGCATGACTGATATGCTGGTGGTTTCCTCCTCCATGGGGATGCTCCACATGGTTCATGGCAACACCGCGAACCTTCGGCCAACAATTACGCTTCACTCTAAACTTGTGGTAAGCATTGACGACTTTGAGGAGAGGCTTCTCAGTTGTGCCGCCACCGGCGACCTGGCCGATCATGGCTCAACATCTGCTGGGAACTATCTTCTTAGCTCTAGATGGGAGCTTGATTCTAGAAGTCCAGTTATCAGGGTTATGGTTGATAACGATACCGTAGTCTCCCGAAGCCCTCGCGAGCACACCGCGATCGCCAACATGGTGCTCAATGTTGCATACAACGACACCCCCCGGGATCGAGCTGTAAAACGTTTCCAACCATGAGAGAAGCCTTACGGCCGCAGTACACGAACTGTCCTGTGTACTTGCCTTCTGCGACGACGAAGAGCTCCTTCTGGTGCTTGTAGCAGAACGGGTGGTGAAAGGTTACGCGAGCGAGCGGAGATCTGCGGCCGAGATCGTGGATGATGTCGGTAACTGCGCCCTTGAAGTATCCATTTCGCTCGCTAAAGTCGATGTTTCGGAAACGAGCGGCGCCCTTACGGTGGTGGGATCTGAAAACCGATCATGTTCCCTTCCTCTGTACTCGGATAACCCCACCCATGAGAGTGGTGATGGAGAGATAGAAGGGATTTGGAAAAGAAAAAAAAAATTGTTGTTTCAAATATCAAGATGAGTGTCCCTACCTTCCCGCACTGAGGATGACAGGAAGGGAGTCCGACAGTTCTGTAAGGATGACTGGTGGCTAGGGTACAAAACATTGCTCTGATATCATAATAATGCGAAATAAAGCGGAATTCTTCATTATTTCATTGATAAGAACGAGTGTATAATTAACCCTTACAAGAATCTTATAATAAGAAAAATAATAAAAAAAATGATATAAAAAGGAAAGATATATCACATGATATCTCAAATATTTAATTCATATTAATTATTAGGAGATATTGGAAATAACATAAAATAAAAAAATAAATAATTTATAATTGAAGGACAAAAATATAAAATAAGAAATGAAATATCTTCTTATATTAAGGAAATAATTTAATACTCATAACTTTTTATAGGAATAAATTATTTCATATTATAATTATTAACACACACTTAGTTTGAAAATGCCCTTGGTAATATGTTTTATTATTAAAATATTTTAAATTACGTTTAATTTAGTCCTTATTTTTTTTCTCTAAATAAACAAGAAGAAAAAATGGAGGAGGAATGACTCGCTGTGAATTTACCGAAATGATTTTATGGACCGCTGCATGACACGACTACGAAATACTTTCACTAATTTTGGATGTTTGATCATGACACGTTTTAGAATTTAAATTCTCATTATTTGATGTTTGAACAATATATTGATGTGGGACATTTGTTTATCAATGGCTAGATGGTTTAGTGATTGACGTCAAACTTAATATTCGATTTATATGTATTTTTTTGCTATTGGGATTCGGATCTTTTATTGGTTTGATTCATGTTTGTCGGTTGAATTCATTAAAAATGGCATGCGCTAGTTTCATGAATTTACCAAAGTGATTGGATGGACCGCTCAATGACATGATAATGAAATATTTTCATTAATTTTGGATGTTTGATTATGACACTTTTTAGAATTTAAATTCTCATTACTTGAACTTTGAACAATATATTGATGCGGGACATTTTTTTGTATCAATGGCTAGGTGTTTTAGCCATTGATGTTAAACTTAATTATGGATTTATAGGTAATTTTTGGCTATTGGGATTGTGATTTTTTATTGATTTGATTGATGTTTGCTGCTTGGATTCGTTGGAAACGACATGTGCTGGTTGCGTTTCTCTTTTGTTTCACTCTGTGAATTTTGGTTTGGAATTAATATCATGTTAAACTTAATTTTGGTTTTATATGTATTTTTTTCAACTATGATGAATTCCATAGATACATATTGATTCAACCAAGCTAGGAATTTTTTTCTTTCTTTCTTTAGAATGGAATCATCATGCTTTAATTCAGGTAAGTTATGAGCTCTTTTTCTCTCTTTCTCTTGTCTTTTATCGGTGGTTTCCGTGAAACTCAGAGGAGTTTTTGGCTATCAATTTACTTACTGTTGGATGGTGAAAGCTTTTAAAGTCATTCGGTTGTTGGAATTTGGAAATATAGAAGTTAATTCTAAACATTTTTGCTTATCATTGCATGGTTGATGGCAGGAAGCTTTTAAGGTATTTTGTTTTTTGTTGGATGGTGGAATCATCCCCAATTACTTCAAAAGAGGAAGCTTTCAAGGTATTTTGTTAGTTGTTGGATGGTGAAATCATCTCCAATTACTTCTAAAGAGGAGCAAGTGTTAAGTATTATTAAGTTTGATCCCCCGCATCACGGTGGGATCGAACCCTTGACCTGAGGAGACTTACAGTGACCCCGCCACCAACAGGCCGAGCCGCACTATCACTCAATTCATATGTATTTATAGGCTTCTGAAATTTTTTATTTGGAACATTTACATACATACCACTCAATATAGCCTTATAACATTTTGTTATTTGGAATATTTATTAGATCGTTGAGGATGGAAAAAAAAAAGGTCATACTCCAAGTTTGACTACAGAGTTGTACACCTGTTATTTTGTTATTCTTGGTTTCATTCTTATTGGATCTACCAATTATTAACATATACTTTTTTATGTTTGATCTGAACTCTTCTTTTCTATCATATTTTTTTTCCTGCTATGCAGGTGCAGCCGTACGTGCATGTCATTTTTAGATCATCGAAGTACAAATTGCACGTGAAAAGTCGAAAATGAATAACAAAAAAGTAACGAGCCAAACACGAACAGACTGTTTAGAGCTAATTTGAACACACGTTGAACACTAACAGTAATGTTTTTTTAACATGTTGAACACAAGGTGAACCTAGGCCCGCTGAAGCTCAGCACATTTATACCCAAATGGCCGGTGGGGTCTTAAGTTTGTAACATGTGATGGGTGAAGTTCAAATTTCGTCATTATTAATAGATAATATCATGTTATTTCTAATTTATTACAATATCATATTAATTTAATTATAATTCATCCTAATAAAAACCATTAGATTGCTCTATAGAATAGTTGTTAGATTGACCTGTCACTTCAATCACTAGTGGATGATGTGATAACATAGTAACAAATTCTACATCAGTGGTCTACCCTCATGTCCGCATCATGTGATAAAGAAGTTCAACTAAATGTCAGGTTATATCTAATTTATTATGATATCATCTTAATCAACTTATGATTCATCCTAATAATGACAATTAGAATCCTCTCTAAGGAAATTATTAGGTTCGCCCGCCACTTCAACCACTAGTAGATAATGTGACATGTGATGGGTGAAATTCAAATTTATTTGTCATTTTTAGTATATAATGACGAGTTCCTTTTTATCACAACAAAAATAGCACTAATTATGTTTTAATTGTCAAATTCACCTTTATATATATATATATATATATAAGTGTTATATGTGTAAATATAAAAGTTTAGGTGTAAGATATGTAACTCCATAAGAATTGAGTGTTGCACATGTAAATTTCCCAATTATTATATATTAAAAAAACTGGCATGGTGGAGGCACTTCTAAGGGTCCGTTTGGGGCAGTTTGTGTGTTTCAAGATAAGTTGCTTATCCTGAAACGCGGCCCGCGGGCCTCCCCCCCACCCCCATCCCCCGCGCCGGCCGACCCGCGGGCTGTGTTTAGTGTAAAAACGGATAAGCTGGCGAAACGCGTGAACCAAACGGTACGATGGCGTTTTGCGTTTTGAAAACGCCGCCCACACTTATAAGTTGCCCCAAACGGACCCTAAGTCAACCAAGGTCCACGAGGGGAACTCAACTCTCTTGCAAGCGACTATCTCCTTTTACACTTATTTTTTTTTTCAAAAATTACCTTTTAATATATATATATAAAGAATGGCAGAGGCAAATATACGAGCTCCCGGTCATTCTCATGTGCCTAACTATTCGAAGATCACCCTCACTACCGGCAAACTAATCATAGATAGATTTGAATCCGTGACCTAAGAGGACTTACGACATTCAAATAAACTTCTGTACCAATAGGTCACGACAGGCATCACAAATATAATTCAAATTTAATCTAAATCAAACATAATCAATTAATCTACTCATTGATTTCGATTAGAATTAAAAAAAAGATTTGAAGAGCTTGTCTATAACTTTTTGAACTACAGACATTTTCTTTCAATAGATCACTCTTTTAATCATGCATTGTCAAGTCCTAAGGTACTGAGCTGCCCTATTTTTTGTTTTTTTTGAAGATTTGTATACATACCACACAACTCTTATATATTTACATATCTAATATTTTAAACTTTCATATTTATATTTATAACACTTTTGTGATAAAAAGTGTATTTATTCCTTAAAGGTAGATGATAGTGATATTTCATTATTTTGGATATGATATTATAGATTTGAGTTTTAGATATGTAAATGTTGATAAATTTTGGCGAAGAAAAATAATAATCGACACAAGTTTGGATCTGATTCAAATCGGGTTCAAGAGGCAGAGTTTGGATCTGATTCGAACCCGGCCTAAATAATAAATGGGTTGGAAAGTCTAACCCGAACACGACCCGTCTTCAATCCCTCAACCCAAATCCGACTCGTATAACTCATTTAAAATAACATCTTTTGAGTTAAAATCTATTTCAAGTAAATTTAAGGTCGGCGGTTCTGCTTTGGGTCATTTTTGGGTTTTCGGGTCAACCAGAACCGACCCGAAAAATTTAATGGACTAAAATTTTTAACCCTAACATGACCCAAACTTTATATATGTTGGCGTGTTGGGTCTATTTCTGATACCCTTATTCCAATATTTGTCCAAAGCTAACATCTCACATTGTCAAGTGCTTATCTGAGATCCATTTTTTATTTCATTTTTGGAAGATTTACATGCATAACACTCAATTCCTATGTATTTACATTTTTATAATCTAAACTTTAATTTTTACATATCTTTTATCATACTTATGCATAAAAATATGTATTTTACATTTTAAATCTTAAAATGATAATATCTTTGTTGTGATATGAAAATTTGGGTTGTATGAACGTTAAAAGCAAAATTTGTTGTTAAATATATAAATATGTAGTTGTTGAGTGGTATGTATGTAAATGCTCCTTTATTTTTTAAATATAATTATTTGTTATAGTTTAATATTTTATATTTTGTTTCAAAATAATAAAAGCACTAAGAATTATTTTCTGCGATTTAAAAAAAAATTGATTTACATTCAACATGATAAATATATTTTAGTTCCAATCAAAATATAAAAAAAAAATTAATAATAAAGAAGTAATAGAAGTACTTTCAAATAGCTTCTAAGCATACATTTAGGAATCGCCATTATCGTTAAATATTGTTTAACTTGCATTAATATATCCCTAAATCATAATATTTTTTAGCCTAAATCAAAGAATATTCAATTCAAAGCTGCACCGCTGGATTTTTAGAGTCTTAGGGCCCGTTTGGGGCAACTTATTTGGTGCGGTGGTGTTTTGAAAATGCGCCTGACCTTTTTGGGTAAGCTGCATTTTGTCAGTTTATGTGTTTTCAAAACGCTGAAAATAAATTTTTCACAATGCACATGTCTATGTGCGGTGACAGCTTTCTGACAGCGGTCTGACTTTTTCAAAAAAAAAAAAATTTATAATAGTCATCACACATAAGTTATCTGCAGATTATTTTTAATTATCTTATCAACAGATTATTCAATAAGCTGTAGCTTCCTCAAATAGAGCATTAATTAATGACGTTAAGAAATCATTAAGCTGGTCAATTAAAACGGAAATAGAGTAGTTCGTTTGTGATTTGAAAAATGATAAAGTGTTGGTATAAATGTACAAAATATTTTATGTGTATCGTTAATTTTAAGAAAAATATAATTATTTTAAAACTTATCATAATAATAATTATATCAAGATATTCTTAAAACGGCTAATTTATTATCATATAGAGAAAAAAAAGTAATTATTATGATAAACACTTGAAAGAAAGAGAAAATAATTATTAAAAAAAATTAATAATAAATTGCTTGAGATAAAAAAGTAAGATACAATTTTTAAATATTTTTTATAAATTTAGACTCAAATTGTTAACTTTTACATATTTAAAAATAATTTTATATTACTTTTGTTAAAACGAGCAGGCTCGCGATCTAATGAGTCGAGTTTGAGCTGACTCAAGCTTGCCTTGTTAGCTCACTGAGCTTGGTTCATTAGCCATTTATCGAGTCTAGCCCACGTTGACATATGAGTTGGCTTGACTCACATGCACCCTATTCTAATGGAGTATATAGAATTAATTTTTCTTTCTTTCTAAAGGTGAAAGAAAATGCATGTCAAGGAGGACTTCAATTGTTTGTGGGATGCATTCTTTTATTAATGGAAATAATGAATGCAATCTTTTGTTGACTATTCCAATGGGATATAAACCAAACATGATTCATTACTATCACAATTATCTTTTTTCTAAGACTTGTAATGAATCATAATCAAACTCAATATGACGTAGCTATTTAAGCCCATTCATGTTTTGTTTATATATCAATTTGATGTCATTTCATGGACTCTAATTTGCTATATGGCAATTACCCATATGGATATGGTGATTCATCATGTACCTCATGGCTCAATTAGCGAAGAAGCTTAAGGGTTTTCTCACTAAAATGGTAATATTATTCCTTGTTAATTATATGTAAATATTATAAAACACAAGTAAATTTGTCTAATTAATAGCTTTCTTTGTTATCCTCTACGATGAAAGTAATTATTGGAACAATAATTTTTTGACAGTGCTCATGTGTCTGTAATAAAATAAAGTTTAATCTATGGTCATATGCTGAATGCTTTCATGTGTTTTCTTAATAAATTTGCTTGAGTCGCATTTATCCAATTCATTTGGATTTCTTTTCTCCATTCATCTTATGAAAATTGCTATATGAGAATGTTTCATAACCTTTTGATGTCATTTTAATGAGTCATTATATTTACACATTTGTATTTGAATAACATTTATTTTGACCTCGTAATCGCTGTTAGCGCCACTTTATTTATGTAACAGCCTTAAATAATGTTTCACATTCATAATTGCCCAATTTGATTGCTTGGAATTCGTTCGGTCCTACAAAATTCATTCAACATACCAAACATTTTTTAGTCGACTTAATGATTTTTTATCGCCCATTCTGTAGAGGCCAGATGTGAATACATATTGTCCTTTGGTGGGATTATTTCAACGGGCATTGGGTGGATCAAAATAATCTGATAAGCAGCCTGCCATCGGTCTATTTGTCTATACTAAAGAACCTCATTATGAACGACTGCCGATTTACATGATGGTTGTTACTGGGAGGTCGGCTGCCTATGTGGCTGTGAGATATTTAATGAGTTGTTCATTCTAATCATTCAGTCGGCCTATGAGACTGACCAATCGTATAACAAATAATCTATATATTTGATGTCTGCAATCATTTCTTCTAAAAATTTGTGTGGACGCAATCCCCATATACATTTTTAATTGGCCATTCATTCTATCAAGGTTATAATAATAAACATGGATAATGTTAGAAGTAGTAATAAGTTTAGTTAGAGGAATGTTAAATTTGAATATTTATTTTAAGACGTGGATAATATACTTTTAATTAATCAAATATTATTTACAATTATCCGAAAGTCAACAAAAATCCATTATAAGAAAATATTAATTGAGATGTTCTTAGCAAAACGTTTTAATCTAATTACTATTTTTTAAAATTTAAATCATATTGTTATTTTGTATTTGTTATATAAAATTTATTAAAATTTTGAAATGTTGTCTTTTGTTTTTAAAATTTTTTTAACAAATTCATAATTTTTTATGTAATCATCACAAATCTTCTGTTGGCATCAATTTTTGATGTCACGAGTGTAAGGTGTCCACCTGTATGACTCGGGATAGTTTACGGCCCGTCCGTAACATCCGACAGCTCAGACACCCACCCGAGACTTTTTTTGCACGTGTTGAGGGGCATGTAGTCGGGGTTGTTTCACTAGACTTTGGCTTTGGTTCAGGTGAATGTCGGTTGACATTTCATACCTTGTACTGCTTCGGTCGGGCCAACAGGTGTTATTCATCGCACCGCGAGCAAAATTGGCTTGAATTGGCCCAGTCGTCACCGAAGTTGTCCAGATGGTCCCGAACGACGAAACAGACCACGCCAACACGTCCAGAATGTCGATTTTACCCTGGAAGGACACCCGTATTATTGAGGTTTCGTGCATATGCAAAAATAAACAAATTATCATTTTAGGTCTTATTGTTGAAAAAGTGATCTGAACGAACCCGGATGATGAAACAGATCACAGCAGTGCGTCCGGAATGTCGATTTTAGCTAGGAGAAACTTTCATTTCAAAATGATGGTGCGTCTGGGCTAAAAATGCACGGGGCGGCTATTATTAAATTAATAATAATAATAATATTTTTATATTATCCCTTATAAAAACTATCGCTTACTCCTCTCCTCCCTCCCAAACCGAAAATTTTTGAACCCTAGCCGCTTCGTCACGTCGTCACCGCTCGGGTCCATTTCCTCGCGCCCGAACTTCACTGCCTGCCCCTCCTCGTCTGCGAAGAGAGTCGCCGCCAGCGTCCTTATGGCCGAAGCCCCACCGGAGCTCCCCTGTATGCAACCATCTCCTTTTCTCTCAGCCAGCCGCGCACACAGCTCTCCTTTTCTCGTCGGCGATGCTCCTCCGGCCTCCTTACACGCCGGCATCAAGTTCTCACTGACCCCGGCTCCTTCCTATGCATAGCTCCAGACTTCGCGCCTCCTTTCGGGCTTCGTGACCGCAACACCTCTCCTCGGCTCTCCCTCCCGTCGGTGAAGTCTTCTCCGACTTGCAGACCTTCCGCCGGCATCCTACAATCAGTGTCCACTCCCCTCGTCGCTCCTCACTTCTCGACAGTTGAAAAATTAATCGGAGCATTTCAACGTCGAGCGACCCCTTTTTGAAGGTACGTTTTGGGTCATATTTTTATATGCCAAAATTATTTATTTTGGTACTTTGCATACCTCACTAACTCCGACACTAATTGGGTTTTTTTGTTATCTAGTGGACGTTCTACGAGGCACATTGGAGCGTGGATCATACGCTGGTGAGCTTGGAGCAAACAAAGAAAACGAGTTCGCAACCATCACGATTGTGAGATTTCCTAACTTCTAGTTGGCCCTAGGTTTTAGTGGAGTCTAGGCATGTGAGTTCTATAGCCCACATGAGGTGTGTGTGTGAGCCGGCGCAGTGATGTACTTATGTGATTGATCGTCGATTTCCTAGAGGGAGCCATAGGGTAGGAATCTCATGCGTTGACTGGTTTTGTATGAAGCTGAGTGATCCCCCGTGTTGTAAGCCTTAGGCCTTAACCCCAGTAGGTCGGAATCCCAATTTCCCACAGTTTTGGTGCTCCTAATCTCCCTTGGAGGGATTAGTTAAGTTCGATCTTAGAGGACGAGAAAAGTTTTGCAACTAGTCCGTCCCATAAGATCTTGGGTGTTCGTAGAGCGGAAAAAGCTTTGTAGCTAGTCCGCCCTACGTACGGTGGAGAGTCTCCCCTACGAGAAATCGGATGGGGAAGCCCTCCACATTGCCACGCCAAAGCTGGAGGTGGTGATGCCGCATATCGAAGTGCGTCAGCCCTAGGTACATATGCGAGGTTGTTAGCATGAGCCCGGTTTGCTACCTGCATATTGATTTGTTGCATATTGCATTTTTGCTTGGTGCATGTTGCATTTCACTTCGCTCCCACCGGCCGCCCCAGCTTGGTGAGCATTTCACTTCGCTCTGATCGGTCGCCCCAGCCTGATGAGCATCTTACTTCGCTCTGACCGGCCACCTCGACCCGATGAGTATTTCACTTCACTTTGATAGGCCGGTCTGACCCTGTGAGAGTCTCACTTTGGTTTGACCGACCGCTCCGGTCCAGTCGACCAATCACTTTGGTTCTACCGACCACCACGATCTGATCGACCGATCATTTACATGTTTGTTTTCTTTTGCATTATATCACATCCTTGCCTGTTTGCATGTTGCATCTAGTATGTGTTAGCTTGCGTGATCATTATCATTTGCTTGTGTTGCACTTTTTTGAGCCACTGCCGCCACAACACACCATCTCTTTCGGTCACTGTCGCCACAGCATAACTTCTTCAGGCCGTTGCCGCCATGACACGCCCATCTCTTTTGGTCACTGCGGTCTCAGCACACCTTCGGGCTGCTGCCCCCACGACACGCCCATCTCTTTTGGTCACTGCCGTCTCGGCACACCTTCGGGCCGCTGCCACCACGACACACCATCACTTTTGGTCACTGCCGCCTCGTTACACCTTTCTTCAAGCCGCTGCCTCTACGACTCGCCAACCTTTCGGGTCACTGTCACTATGATACACCAATTTGTTCGAGTCGCTGCCTACACGGTATGCCCATCTTTTCCTGAGTCACTGCCCCACAGTACACTCATCACTTCTGTCATGTGACTGTCTGCATTTGCATTTGCATGTTTGCATAGGTAGTGAGCCAGGCTCGTTAGGAGAGTGACCTCGTGTTGGTCGTGATGCATTAATGAGCATTGCTTGTTGGGTTGATCCCGATGAACAATGCGAGTTAAGTCATCGGGATTGACACGAGTATGACTGTGCTAAAGATCTAATAGAACTAACTTGTGTCACCGCTCTTCATGACACCCTTTAGATCCCTCAAATCTTTAGGATGGGGTCGGTATGACGACTTAGTCAAGGTCATACTATACTAAGACTTACCCCGCACTTAGATACATGTTGACACACTTTTTGTTAGATGGTGTGGTAGGCTATGATTTAGGATGCTAGGTAGTCTTTTTGATACATGGCTATTGTTCTTGGCTGGATTTGTTACCATAGCCAGGTGTCTTTCTTTTGCATTGTGCTTGTGGTGTGACTGCATGTTGCATATGTGTGATAGTGTGTTAGGACATTTTTCTGCAGGATTTTTCTGCAGGGAGTCATGTCTGCAGGGAGTCATGCCTATTTGTGCACACACACATGTACTACTGTTGGGGGAGCATGTGATGATTTTTGACCCTTTTACCCCACTTTTAAGGCATGACTCATGATACATTGTTTGTATGTGAGCTTTCGCACTGACACTTGTTTTCATGCAGGATTGAGTCTTTTTCTTTTCTCTATGTACTTTTGGAGTTTAGGAGAGTCATTTAGCAAAAATAAGATACGGGCATGGGTTCTGAGGCGTTTGGCACGGAAACCACATGGAGGGGACCAGGAGCAGATGCTCGTGCCTCGTATCTTAATTCTGCATTTTATATTGATGCATAGAATTATGATCGGGCATGCATATGCAGAGTCTGACCGTCTTTTTCTTTTCTGGGATATGTTGTCGACCTAGCGACACCGATCTATTTATTATTTTGATTTGACTTATTTTGTTTTTGCATCATGTTGCATGCCTGCACTTACATGTGTTTTTCTTGTTTCTTTCTGTGATTTATCTGAAATTTCATGATGAAACATAAGCTCATTATGACTTACAATCCTAATTTTCCACTTAAAAATCTTAAATAAAATATTGAAGATAATTAAAATTTAGGATTAAAATCGTCAAGATTTAAAAATTGTAATTTTAATTTTCCTGCATATACTAATAGGGCCTCCACAATACTTAAGGACCGCTCTAGATAGCTGCATCATATTTTCATGTCCCGAGGATGAGCCCCCGTACTTCTTCAACATGACTGGCCCAGCATACCTTTTTATAGGTGGTTGTCTAGTGCGCCTAGGATGTTAGAAGGCTCCACGACCAAAATGGGGTTTAAGTCCTTTTGTTTGGAGCGTTCCATCTTTGTAACCGAACCTCCCCTCCTTTTCTTTCCTGAGGCATGATTGTCACTTCGACAGATATAAGTCCCACCTCTTAGAGCTCCAGCTTTTAATCATAGGATAAAGTTTTCTTCATTTGACCTTAGGGCTACCGAGGTTCTCGTAGACGATGCAATTCACAGATTGCTGACCGGGGATCTCAGGACGTGTTGGGTCGACTACCTTCACGACCGGGTAGACCTAGGGTCCTAGTAGCTGTGGATGACAGATTCATGGTACCTTGACCCAGTTACCTCTACCTTCTAGGATGAAACTACCTTCTTTTTGCTGAGCCCCTTTGAGCCCTATTGCTCCTTTGACTTTGTTGATATCATTTTGTCGGCCTGATACCGATGAGCTGCACTCCATTTGGGATACGACGATTTGTCCTCTGCCCTTTAGCCCGGACGGCTTGACGTGTTGGGATATCTTCGTCAAGATGATTTAGGTTATTCCGTGAGCCCCGTATGCCGATGAGCCGCTATCTATTTGAGATGCAATATACTTACTCTCTGTCTGATGACTTAGCGCGAGCTTTGAAGCATCAGGACTGTTCCCACACGGAATAACCTTCCTTTGATTGCTTATACCCCAGGTTCACGATAATCTAAGCAAAACTTCTTTTATCGAGAATATTCTTGGGTACCCCCCAAGATTTAATTAACCAAGTGGGATACGCCCCATTGTGAGTGCTCTTCACCTCATAACAGATACCTACACCTGAAACTGTGGTTATGAGTAGTCTATGTAGATATTTTTTCGTGGTTATCGGTTTAAGGTGTTTTCGCCCGACGGACACACTTAATTTATCATTGCGAGGTTTACCGCACGTAGGCTCTCCACGTTTTGTGTATTCTCTTGTTTGTCGTTTTGTCGTATGTCTTTCTTTTCCGGTTCCTCTCTTCTTCAGACCGTTCATATGACCCGAAAGAGAAATTTATTCGGGAAAGGGAAGTATACGGCGATTGACAGACGAACGACTCCTTTTAAAATAAAAGAGAGAAAAACGAACAAAAACATCTTCATATTTATAAAACATCTTCAAAAATTTTATTTTATTTTTATATCATTATAAACATTTTCATTTTTTTACTTGATATTTTATGTAGAAATTCTATTTTATTATTTATCATAAATATTTTAAAAATTTAAAATTCATTTTCAAGAATGCATTAAAATGATTTTACGTTTTCTTATAAATAATGTTTCATGAATTGATTAAATATTAAATTTAGGGTTTTAAAAACCATATATCATAAATAATATGACATAATATCTTGACATAAGTTTTTCTTGAATTTAAATTTTGGGTAAACTGCGTTTTGACAGCTTATGCATTTTGAAAACGCAGAAAGCAGCGTTTTCACACCGCATCTATCTAGGTGCGGTGACAGCTTTCTGACAGCGGTATGACTTTTCCAAAAATATAAAAATTTCTAATAACCACGCACCTAACTTATCAACAAATTATTTTTAATTAGCTTATCAACAGATTATTCAATAAGGTGCAGCTGCCCCAAACAAACCCGTAACATCTTAATGCACGGGCGTAATCATATAATGCAAGACGGTGTACTTGATCGCACATACTATAAAATATAACCATAGTTGTGCAGCGGTTTTAAACCGTGATCAACGAAATCGTGAAACAAACACGTAATAAACGAATCCGGTTCGGAAAGGCACCCTCACTCTCTCCCTCTCTATGTGGAGAAGTTTTTACGTGCAAAGTCCGCACATTTGATACAACGGAGGTCTGTTTTTTTCTTTCTTTGGTCAATTTTAGTCGTAGTCCGTATGTGCGGACTACGAACCTAAAAAATTTTCCTTTATGTGTGTGTACATACATACATACATACATACATTATATATATACATACATACATACATTATATATATACATACATACATACATTATATATATACATACATACATACATTATATATATACATACATACATACATTATATATATACATACATACATATATATATATATATATA